>NC_087204.1:102232167-102282371 GCF_015104395.2 Macrobrachium nipponense
ATATACATATATGATTTATACATATAGATATACATTATATCTTATCTCATATTATATATATATCTAATATATTATTAATATCTATATTATCATATATCTCATTTCTATACCATATCTATTCTCTCTCCTCATCTATTCTATCTCTCCATACTCTATCTCTATATAACTTATAATATATACTACCTATACCTATATTATGTATACATTCTCATATCTATGACTCATCTTATAATATCTATCTATCCTATATCATCGCGATATCTCTATATACTCTCACTCATCTATACAATATAATATATATGATGTCTATATCAATATATTATGACTATATATACATATCCATATACTATATATATATACATACATACATATTATAATATTTATATATATATATATATATATATATATATATATATATTCATTTCCAGGGGCTAGCCAAAAGTCTTCACAAAAATTATTGGGATGAGGTTGCCATCCAACACATTCAACCCGCCTGCTATCCAGTTGGTTGCGACCCTCCTCAGCCGACTGATTGCGAAGTACTACGGGACTGACTGCAACTGCCTGTCTCATTCGCATTGCTTAAACAAATGGAAAGCCTCATCTACACAAAGTTGCCAACAACGAGTCACGATTTCATTATCAAGAAGTAACTATACCTTCCAGTCGGTCGCTAATCAGACACACGCTATTCGCAGATAGGTTGCCATCTCATGATGATGGAAGTTTTAAGGGTGAAGAAGACCATTGGCGTTGAAAGAAAATGGGCAATAATGCTGAATTCCATGTCAAAAAAAAAAAAATAAATAAAGAGACACACACAGGTGTTCTGCCCATCCAGCTAATGAACTCACCCACCAGGTGTTCAGGTACCTGTATAAACTAGATATATTACATCTACAATGAAATCCACTACGCTCTCATTTCGTTTTAAGAGAGTCGTGCCGAGCCATGCTATTTTTTCCTCTTAAGGTTACGTCAGCACTGTCGATAAAAAAAAATGGGGAAATCATTTGTCCTTGTTGCTCTTTCAACATTCGAATCTCCTCCTTTTCATTATTAAACTATTTTTTTTTTTTTTTGGGTTTCGGAGAAATAATGGTTCTACTGTCCACCAAAATTACGAATCACAGATGTGTTATTTTGTGTGGGTTTGTGGGTTGTGGGTTGTGAGCTAGCCGCCCACCCACATTTGGGAAAGAGCATTTCTTAACCCGAGTGTCAAAACAAGGGACACATGCAAGATTTTTTCACCTCGTGCATGAATTGCAAATATTATAGGCCTAACGTTTAACGTACATTAAAACATGCTAAAATCTATGGCTAAACAGAGACTAGTTTCACCAACGAAAATTAGAATAAATACGCTATATTCTATTAGAGATCATTTTTCTGTACTGTTTAACATGCACGTTATTTATTTCTTTACATTTTCATTCTTATAAATTAATCATAAGTATCCTATTCTAAAATTCCTGTATCTATAACTCTCACCTTTTTAGGCCCTTCCATAGACCTTTCCTATCTCCCCCTAACAACAACAACAAAGAAAGTTGTAGGCTTACTCCCCGTGTAAGCAAAAATAGGACATGAGGCCAGCAACTTCATTCCTGGAGAGACTTACTGAGAGATGCTTTAGACTGTGAGGTGCCTTATGGTAACTAGAGGCTAAAAACAGTTCAGATTTCCATATTGGAGCACACCAGACTACAGAGCCAGTTGTTTTTCACACATAGTAGGCCTACGATCCTTCCTTATACTCGCGTCCCTGGCAGGATTATTCATGCTTTAGAGGTCAGGCTAGGTCAGTCAGGGTAGCTACATTTTAGTTATGGGATAAATTGGGTAACTGAGGCTGTGAAGTACCCTTTTTAAGTCACTTTGTGTGGAGAACTAGTTGTGTTATCCAGATAGCTCTAGGTTAGGTTTGGACGGGAGATGACTGAGATGGTTTGGAAATGCAAAGAAAATGGAGGGTAACAAACTTTCAATAACTTTCAATGTACCTATTAGAAAATCATGTGTATCAGAAAGAGAGAAATATGAAAGCAGACCCTGAGTCTACCTAAATAGAATGTTATTAGTGTGTTTTGAAAATGATGCACAGTGTGTGGAAAGATTGGAGCAGACCTATAACATTCAGACATGATTTTCATTTTGAAATCTACCGCTGCATAACATCGGATCCTTCGTCATAGCAGTGATGACTGCCAAATATTTTTTTAATCTCAAAAACTCAAAAAACATAATCACTTTGCTTTGCTGCGTCCTATACGAACAAAAGAAACGTTGACGCAAAGTGGATTATGCAAGGTAGAGATTCTGGCGTGTGGGTGTCGAATCAATATCGGAGTGCATGGTGATAAGAGAGAGAGAGAGAGAGAGAGAGAGAGAGAGAGAGAGAGAGAGAGAGAGAGATACTTGACTGGTTTAGTTTGCTGCAGTCACTAAATAATCCTGAAAATTGAAAATTTGAAAACGCATACTCCAAGCGGTCTATATGCTCATTTTTGCATTTCTGAAAAATGAAATTCTAGACATGAAAAATACCAAAAGACTTATCGATGGGAATTTATTGTTAAAACAAAAAAAAATTGAGTTTTTTTGAATCTTGGAATGGAGCTAGATATGGAAATTTAAAATTCGAAATACTGATTTCATATGTAATCGAATTTACTTCCTGACTGACTCGGAAAAAAAAACTCTATATAAATGTACACATCTATGATTTTGTTAGGAAAATTGTTCACCCTACTTAACACAATATTTTAAAATAAAATTAAAAAGCATACTTTCTGGCCATTATAACCTTATTTTTTCCAATAAAATCTTCTAAGGTAAAGATTGGTATGTTCAAAATTTCTTTGTTACAGTAGGACACTCAATGATACAGTTTAGTACTCCTGTAACTATGGGACACTTCTCGTGACCAAGAAAGACATCCAAGGATTACCAACTAAATTAAAATTTGAACTGGCAAAATAATTAAGAAATATGTATTGATTACCTTTACACCAGTTTTAAAAGTTCAAGCAAGTTTTAAGATACTGTGCCCTAAGCTAGGTTAGGTTATGGTTGGCTGGCTTAGGTCTATATTCTGGTATTGTATTCAGACTATTGCGAAAACATTGGTGCTAAAACTATGTGAGTATACTCAAGAACATGACTTTAAAAGCAAAATTAAATCCACGAAAGAACTACTACCCTAGATGAGCTCCAGAGAATGAGAGAACACCACCTGGTCAGGTCAGGTCAGCAGGAGGTCAGCACATAGGGTCCGGAGACTAACTTTATCATGCCTCGCTACTAAAGTTCAAAACAAGGTGCCTGGAAATTTTGTACCGATTTGACAACCTTCTAGGGACCTTACAAAATAAATTTTTTTATGCATCCTTTTCAGAAGCATTTCCAGGCCAGGAGCAGAATGTGGGTCTGCTCCATTTCCAGTTTCCTTTATTGTATAGAGCTACATTTTCTCCTTTTTCCATTCCCCTTCCTCCCTCCCTCATTTACGAAGTGGTACCCCAACCAAGGCCATCGCCATCACCCAGACAACTGGCTCTCTCTTTCCTATCCCAAACGTCAGCCCTGCAAGGTAACTGCATGGCTCTTTCTCCTATCCCAAACCCCAGCCCTGCAAGATTATAATAAATACGAATGCGAGACCCCTCAATGAGGAGAACTGATACCTCTATGGCATTCACATAACCAACCATTTCGATCATTCATTTCTGAAAGCTAGAACTCAAGACAGATCTCCCCTGATCTCTCTCATGCTACCAAGGTGAATATCTTACCCTATTATGTACTACAGCAAACGGAGGCAAACCTGCTTCTCGCTCCAGCACAGCAGAAGAGGCATGAGCAGTCTGTCTGCTACTGCTGCTACTTCCTACCTCTTCACAGCAGAGACCAACAATCGTTCTCTCTCTGCTTGCTTCCAATAGACCCCAGAGCAAACCATAAATAAGAAGGAGTTTCTCAACGATTCTCAGCTGGATAAAAAAAGAAGAAAAAATGGCATTAACTTGAAACGTCACCCGAAATTATCGTCTCTTAAGCAGGCAGTTTCATTGTTAAATCACTCATTAAGAGAGAATTGCTTGATATGTCGTTGTTAGGAGCTAAAGAGAGAGAGAGATAGTCCATTCTATAGTTGTGCAGCGTCCTTTATGTGATCACTAATTTTCCATGTGTGTGTGTATATATATACGTATATATATATATATATATATATATATATATATATATATATATATATATATATATATATATATATATATATATATATATATATATATATATATATATATATATATATATATATATATATATACATATGTGTGTGTGTGTGAGAGAGAGAGAGAGAGAGAGAGAGAAATCAGACCTGAAACCTTTTCCTACATTTTTTTCATTTCTCCATCTCTCCCTTCCTACTTTTTTTGTCTCTCCCTTCCTACTTTTTGGTCTCTCGGTTCCTACTCTTTTTGCATCTCTCTCTCTCTCTCTCTCTCTCTCTCTCTCTCTCTCTCCTCTCTCTCCGCGCGCCTCGTTCCGTGTCCTTGAACGCCTTCATAAGTATGCGCCAGGCACCAAGCTGCCTCCTCAAAGGAGCGCGTGACGCATTGCCAAATGTATATATATAAATGTACGTTCCAGGTCCCCAAAATACTTCCCCACACGAATAACATTTCCCTTAATTACAGGAACCACCTTACACCGTATTGAAGCTTATTGCCATGATCGAATGAGGTGTATAAAATTACCTCAACACTCGTTAATAGTGTTGATTTACGTGCTGACATTATTAGTACGATGTTCGTTTGATGAAATATGTCCGGTGGTTTCTTTGGCTTATATAGGATTCCTCAATCATTTTAATCAGCTTTCGACAGGGAAGAGTTAAAACGGGGAGAATATTATGTATGTTGCCCACTTGACCCCTTGGTTTTGCTGGTGCCCTAGCCTGGTAGAAGGGGAGAAAGGGGAAATAAAATATATTCACGGGAAATGGCGGTATCCTGCCACGTCCAGCGCATGATAGAATCCCCATTCGCCTTCTTCGCTTAAATATAACTTCCGTTTGTGTCTTCTCTTCGTTATTCACATAAATAAATATTCGCCCATCGAATAAATAAAGTATTTTATAATAAACACAAAAGTGCGTACTCCATTCACTTATATAGTGTAGTATTATTCGTGTTCCAAGTTGCCCAGCACCACCATCTCATATTCCAAGCTATACAGTACAGTCTTCACAAAACGTGAGATTCTTCCCTCCAACTAGATTCATTGGCCTACTTTAGATAGCTGGAACATGCAAACGTACATCCAATCATTTGAAATTGACGATTTTGATAATCGTCTTGCCCATAAATGTATCATCACGCGGATATGCTTCCTCATACTTGAGCAGACAGTGGACAAAGGCGCAGTTCAAAGGCCTCTTCGCCCTGCTGAAGATGGCTCCAGCTCACATTAGGCCTATAGCGCCTATAATGCTCATCTTAGACCTCCATCGGAACTGGATTGTCTTTAGTTCTTCTAGAAAACCAACTTCGAAAAGGAGATGCAGATATTCCCATTGTTTTGTAAGAATTAATAGATACAAAAGGGACCGTTTGGAGCCTTTGGTAAGGATATGATATCATAACAGTAGGTCTAGTACTATATCCTCTTTCAGGGCAACAAAATTAGGCCTATAGTCCTTGATGCTTATCCTAAACCTCCACCCAGAGTGGGATCGTATTCATTCTCTCTACACAACTAACATGCTAAGAGGAGAGACCTTACCTTACCTTACAGACCTTACAGTTCGTTCGGGTTGCCCCAGGTCCCTCAGTGTGAGGCGCCTCTAATGTCTACCAGAGAGTTGCTAGTACATCTTCCGGTATATTTTGCATCTTCCAATCTTGGATGGTCTGGGATGCAGTTTAGATATTTGTCGAGCTTATTCTTAAACACATCTACGCTCACTCCTGATATATTCCTCAGATGAGCTGGCAACGCATTGAATAGACGCTGCATTATCGATGCTGGTGCGTAGTGGATTAATGTTCTGTGTGCTTTCCTTATTTTTCCTGGTATAGTTTTGGGCACTATTAATCTACCTCTGCTTGCTCTTTCTGATATTTTTAGTTCCATGATATTTTCTGTTATTCCTTCTATCTGTTTCCATGCCTGAATTATCATGTAGCGTTCTCTTCTCCTTTCCTAGACCTATTAATTTAATTTTAATCTTGTAGTCTTTCCCAGTAGTCACTAGGTCCTTAACTTCTTCTATTCTAGCTGTAAAGGACCTTTGTACACTCTCTATTTGTGCAATATCCTTTTGATAGTGTGGGTACCATATCATATTGCAATATTCAAGTGGACTACGAACATATGTTTTATAAAGCATAATCATGTGTTCAGCTTTTCTTGTTTTGAAGTGCCGTAACAACATTCCCATTTTTGCTTTACATTTTGCCAACAGAATGGCTATTTGATCATTGCATAACATGTTCCTATTCATCATCACACCAAGGTCTTTAACTGCTTCCTTATTTGTGATTGTCTCATTATTAGGTCCCCTATATGCATATAGCTTTCCTTCTCTGTCTCCATAATTTATTGATTCAAATTTATCAGAGTTAAATACCATCCTATTTACCTCTGCCCAATCATATACTTTGTTAAGGTCTCTTTGTAGAGCGTTCCTATCTTCATCACAAGTAATTTCTCTACTTATTCTTGTGTCATCAGCGAAACTACTCACTACCGAATCCTTAACATTACTGTCTATGTCTTCAATCATAATAACAAACAATATTGCAGCTAGCACCGTACCTTGTGGCACACCGGATATTACCTTGGTTTCATCCGATTTCTCATCGTTTGCAATAACTATCTGTTTTCTGTTGTGTAAAAATTCTTTTAACCATCTTCCTACTTTATCTACGATATTGTGTTTTCTAATTTTCTTTGCTAATATATTATGGTCTACTTTGTCAAAAGCTTTTGCAAAGTCTAGATAAACCACATCTGTTTCATTTCCGCTTTTCATATTTTTTGAATATGTTCTCACGGTGGACTAACAGTTGGGTTTGTGTACTTTTTCCGGGTACGAAACCGTGTTGTCCTATATTAAACAAATATTTTTTATTAAATGTTTCATAATATTTTTCTTCATTACCCTTTCATACACTTTCATAATATGTGATGTTAGACTCACAGGCCTATAATTACTTGCCTCTAGTCTGATCCACTTTTGAAAGTAGGGGTGATATATGCTAATTTGTGCTCATCATAAATCTTGCCTGTATCTACACTTTGTCTTAATAATATTGCAAGTGGCTTTGCGATAGAATGAACTACTTTCTTTAACAAAATAGCAGGGACTCCATCCGGCCCTGCAGCAGCTCCATTTTTAATTTCATTAATTGCCTGCACAATATCAGCTTCATTAATTTCTATGTCAGCTAAATATTCACTATTTTCGTCCCTTACTTCTATATCATTATCTTCATTATCTATTCTAGGGGTGAATTCTCTCTTATATCGTTCTGCCAGTATGTTGCAAATTTTTTCCTTTTTTTCATTCGTTAATCTCCCTTCCAATTCTCAGAGGGCCTATTTCTATTCTTCTTTTATTCATCTTCTTCGCATATGAGTATAATAGTTTGGGGTTTTGCTTGATATTTAATAGGGTTTTTTCTTCCAAGTCCCGTTTTTCATTTTCTTTTGATTGTATAATCTTTTGTTCTGCATTTTCTATCTTACTTTTTAGTTCTATAACTTTCCATGCATTTTTTTCTTTTGCAAGACCTTTTTTCCACTTTCTGATTTTCTGGAACAAGATCCTTCTGTCTCTTGGTATGCATGAATGATGTTTACTTTTCTTCTTCGGTATATATTTATCCACTATTTTCTCCAATATTTTATATAATATCTCCGTATTTACCCTTATGTCATCACTTACGAAAATGTTATCCCAATCTTTGTTTAATTCTTCATTAATTTCTGACCATTTATATTTTTCGTACGTAAGTTGTATTTTCCATATCCTTCCCACTTTTTCATTTCTTGCTTATCTCTATTTTCACTTGCTTTGGAATGAACTGTTAATTCTATGACATTATGATCTGAGAGAGAGAGAGAGAGAGAGAGCTATTCCCATTTTAAGATTTAATGAATACAAAAGGGACCGTTTGGAGCCTTTGGTAAGGATATAATATAAGAATAGATTCCTTTTTGAGCCCAACAGAATTAGGCCTATAGTCCTTGATGGTTATAAACTAAACCTCCACCCAGAGTGAATCGTATCATTCTCTCTACAAAACTAACATGCAAAGAGGAGAGAGAGAGAGAGAGAGAGAGAGAGAGAGAGAGAGAGAGAGAGAGAGAGAGAGAACGAAACGAGCGTCCATTTATAATGATTCTCTTAATTACAAGGCACGACAGGGTTACTGCCAAGCAGAATACCGATTTTGTTCACTACGAGAACAACGTCTCTCTCTGGGCAACGTTTTAATTGACCACCAGTGACAGTTACACTCTCTCGCACACACACACATACCAAATGCCACGTCATAATGGTTCTCAGGTGGAGGAAAGGATGGTATCAACAATCATTCGATTCTGCTGATCTGACCAAATTGCCTGCACGCCATGATGGAGGAAGAAGCCTCACGCGGGCCACTCTATAGACTCAAAAGTAGCTAAACCCTTCCCTTGTTAGTCACAAAAGTCTTCGTCTTCTGCTCTACCTCCATAACCATTTCCTTGTTTCCTTTCCTCTTCGATATTCCTGTTAATTAAACCTCTATGTGACTATTTCTTTTGAGTAAGTCTATTACTAAACTTTCTCCAAGTTTTACCTCGTGAACCTTCTGATTCTGTTTCTCTTGCTGTTCAACCACTCAAACTCCCTCTTTTTCCATTTTTTTTTTTTTTTAAGTATTTTGTGGCTAGAGATGCTACAATGCTTGGCCTGACCACCTAAAAATAAGTCGTCTAAATGGATTGCTGAGCACATTATCTTGAGCCATTTACATGTAGTTGAAGTTCAATCATCAGTATTATTATTATTATCCAGAAATGTAGACAGAAAAAAAAGGGGGGGGCGGTCTGTCAAATCCTGGGTTTATTTTTACTTTTGAGTGTAAATGCAAACCGAAAGTATAGTACATCAGGAGTCACTGGATTTCCTTCTGCAATTGCAAAATGTTGCTCGGGTGTGGTTTGATTTCAATCGAGAATCAGTAAAGTCTGCAAGAACAGTTGGCGCTGCTCTGGCAATGGTGCAAGGCGCAGACAAAGCCTTGCCCAGTACCAAGAGAATGGCTGCTCCATAGTTCAACAATTGTGGGTATGGCAGATTGCTGTTATGGAAACTTTGACATCTTGGCAAGGTATATCATAAATTTTAGGAGCCCGCTGGCGTCCAGACAGGACTGGTCTTTGTTTCGACAGAGCAGAACAGAAGGCCTGAAGTACAGGGTGTCCATTAAGTCCCAGTGCCATTACAAGTATTTATTGCTCAGAATGGTACTGGGGCTTTATGGACACCCTTGGCGATAAAACCACATCAATTCTTTAGATGTAAGAAACCTTTTTTATATGTACATATGTAGCATTACATGGCATGTTTTTTTTCAAAAGGTACCATGAAATATTAAAAAAATATTCAAAACATAATATTTTTCTAGCTGACTTTTCCCTGCAAGATCTAAACAAGAATGCATAGCCAACAGCACTTCCTGTTCATCAAAAGGGGTCACATATAATGTCAAAAGTAAGAACAAGAAGTTGCCCTTAGTGGAGATGACCTCAGGTCACCCTATGAATATGTCAGAGGTGCACTATTGCATTTAAAGTTTAAGATTGAGGTCATTGTTTCAATTATTTTTTTTTTCTACCAAGAAAGACATCTTATAAATGATTGATATACAGGCAAGAGCAATGGCTTCGTTTTACTGGTATACCGAATAGGCCAATATTTGCTCTTCCAAAATATTTTATTCTTAGTATGAAGAACTGAGAACATTTTAAATTTAATAGAGATATTAAAAAAAGACTTTTTCAAATATGCCACACTTACATGTCAAACCATTTTTATTCCTGCGTCACCTCTTGTGCAAAAATTGAGCAAAACTAAAATAGAATAACTTGTGTGTGTGAGAGAGAGAGAGAGAAAGAGAGACTAACTGTTTCTGTGTATGCTCGTGCGCTCGTGCGTGCGTAGGAGTTACCTCGTAAAAGTAAGGCAACGACGAATGGGACTACGACACATACTGATAAAATTTAAATCGATAAGCACGCTGGATTAGCCCGTGATTGGCGCAGAGGTGCATACACGCGCGCACACACACACACACGCACACACACTCATTCACTCACTCACTCATACATGCAATAAGAACAACAGCAACACATGTAGGAAGCAGCTGTTATTTATATGTGATTATTGTGAGCAGTTTATAGGCCTAGGCCTATATAGTTGGCGCCAATTAGCATTGCTAAATAACTGCTATAATAGTTGTTTTGAGACAATTAGGTGTAATGTGCGTCTACAGAATAAACCAATAAATAGAGCATAAAACAATTAAAACATTAAGAGAGAGAGAGAGAGAGAGAGAGAGAGAGAGAGAGCCAGGTAGCTAGTCCTATAGTTGGCACCAAAACATTCCTAATTACTGCAATAATATTTTTGTTTAAACAACTAGGTGCAATGCACGTCTATAGAATAAACCAATAAATAAAGAATAAAACAACTGAACCATTATCCCACAAGAGAGAGAGAGAGAGAGAGAGAGAGAGAGAGAGAGAGAGAGAGAGAGAGAGTCCTAGTTGGCGCCACAACATTCCTAATTACTGCTATAATAATTTTTATACTCAAATAGTTCAAATAGGTGCAAGCAATGTGCGTCTACAGAATAAAACAATAAATAAAGAATAAAAAGATTAAACCACTATCCTGAGAGAGAGAGAGAGAGAGAGAGAGAGAGAGAGAGAGAGAGAGAGATAGTCCTAAAGTTGGCGCCACAACATTCCTAATTACTGCTATAATATTTTTTTTAAACAACTAGGTGCAATGCGCGTCTACAGAATAAATCAATAAATAAAGAATAAAACAACTGAACCATTATCCCACAAGAGAGAGAGAGAGAGAGAGAGAGGAGAGACGAGGAGGAGAAGAGAGAGAGAGAGAGAGAGAGAGAGAGAGAGAGTCCTAGTTGGCGCCAAAACATTCCTAATTACTGCTATATTTTTCGTACTCAAATAGGTGCAATATACGTCTACAGACTAAAACAAATAAATAGAAAAATAACGAAATCATTATCCAGCGAGAGAGAGAGAGAGAGAGAGAGAGAGAGAGAGAGAGAGAAATTCACTCACGTACCTTAACAATCCCCACGGGCGACCTCCTCCACAAGCGAGCATATTATCGTTATAATATTTCCTCTCCGTATCCTTTTACAAATGTGGATTATAATGAAGTGACTTCATTGTAGCAGTCATTATCGTCGTCATCATCATCATCGTCGTAATGATATTCGTATTAGATAAGAGGAAATGAATGGTACTGCTTCTTCATTGTCATTATTATGAAGTAGGTCTAGTAATCTTGGTATAATTCAGGTGCTACGCTCCATGAGGACTGTAATTATTATAATAATAATTAAATAATAATAATAAAGCTTACAGAACGATTATCACAGCTTAATCGCGTACGTAAAATCGTAAACGTTTAATTGAACAAACAACTTTTTTTTGTTAGAGATATCGAGAGATAAACAAACGCCTTGATTTTTAAATAAAATGCACTTTTTTTTAGCTGTCTAGAGATAAACAAACAAACACTTTTTATAAAGACGTTTCGATATAAACAAACACTTATTTTTGTGGAGAGATACACAAACTGACACACAAAGTGTTATGAACACCAAGTCCTGTGCGGTTCATGGACCATTGGAGGAGGTGATGGTGGTGGTTGGCAGGGGGTTGTGGTACGACCCCCTTAGCCCCCCCCCCTCCCCAACCCCCAGTTAAAACAGCAGTCCGTACGAGGAAAAATGCTGCTGTCCAATGAATCACTTTTTAACGCATGCATTTACGTACACAATCACGCACATACACAGGCAAAGACAGGCACGCTACACCCTACACGCTATTTAAACCAGCTCTTAATAATTATATACACAAATATACATACTCGAAACATGGTACCAAATAAACTCTCTTTTTACCACGCGTAGTTTGCTGACATTTTCATTCCTCCGTCAAACCAATCACACGCTCACAAGTCAGTGCTGGATAGTGTGACGTCACTCTCTCTCTCTCTCTCTCTCTCTGCAGCTACGACGAGCGTCTCTCTCTCTCTCTCTCTCTCTCTCTCTCTCTCTCTCTCTCTCTTAACAATGATGCACGCAAGACTTCGTCTTCTTCTATATACTAAACTTCACTGCTAATCTGCTCTTACTACCCAGGCCAGCCAACTCTCTCTCTCTCTCTCTCTCTCTCTCTCTCTCTCTCTCTCTCTCTCTCGTTTAAGCAAGTCTTAAATTGCCATAGAAATCACGCACTGCGTCTTGCTTTTTTTTTTTTAGTAGGGTCAGCGCAATCTTTGTACGAGCGCGGGCGCAGATCGAATATTAATGAGATCACTGTTTTCGATCCCATATTATCTCCCCCACACCACCCCCACCCACGCCTTAACCCCTACCCCTGCCCCACCAAGGAAACTTGTATCAGTTGAAAATAGACCACCGACGTCTCTCTCCCTCTCTCTCTCTCTCTCTCTCTCTCTCTCTCTCTCTCTCTCTCTCTCTCTCTCTCTCTCTAATCTTCAATGCTTCGATGAACTATATATATATATATATATATATATATATTATATATAATTATATATATATATATTATATATATATATATATATATATATATATTATATATATATTAAGAGTTCTGAATAAATATTGCATTAGCTACTGCAGTTCAGTATGAAGGTTAACATAATATTATAAGTCATAGTTTGATTATTACAAATTATATCAATTTTATAGCATTTGCTGAATTGCTAAAAAAAAAGTAAAAAACGAAGGTTTACCAAAGCTTCGGTTATACGTATGTTTATGCATTTGATATCCACGAAAATTATTGGTCTAAAGTTATCAGATCAATCTAAGATTATTACTAAATATTATTTTAATAAATGTCCATCCATTTGCATATTATATACATATGAAAGTCCGTTATTTTAATATATATATATATATATATATATATATATATATATATATATATATATATATCTATATACACAAGTTTACATTCTAACTTAATGAGATTTTCTTAACTGAATTGTATACGTACACATCACTTAACTGACTCAGTTACCTGACATAGTACTAAGACATTTTTTACACCTGCACATGTGTGGCCCGATTTGGCAGCTTTGGTATTTTCAAGCCTTATTCATTCTTTCATTCTTCTCAGGTCTAAGCAATTTCTATTGGCCTATAGATCTATTCAATTGGATATAAGCTATTTCTAGGCCTAGGACTATCTAATTAAACAATTTCTAATCCTACATCGATCCAATAGGATATAAGCTATTTCTAGGCCTAGGACTATCTAATTGGATATACTAAACAATTTCTAATCCTACATCGATTCAATAAGATATAAGTCATTTCTAGGTCTAGGACTATCTAATTGGATATAAACAATTTCTAATCCTACATCGATCTAATAGGATATAAGCTATTTCTAGGTCTAGGACTATCTAACTGGATATAAACAATTTCTAATCCTACATCGATTCAATAAGATATGTCATTTCTAGTCCTAAGTCTGTCCAGTTGGGTCTACAATTTCTGGGCCTACGTCAGTCCAATAGGGTATAAACAATTTTTGTATGCCTATGTCAATCCAATTGGGTTTTAAGCATTTTATAGGCCTACTTCAATCCAGTGGTGTTTAAGCCATTGCTAGGCCTAGGTCTTTCCATTGGAAATAAATAATTCCCAGTCCAATAGGGTATAAGCCATTCCTAGGCCTACGTCGATCCAATTGAGAATGAACATTTT
Source organism: Macrobrachium nipponense (assembly GCF_015104395.2). Classification (NCBI taxonomy): domain Eukaryota; kingdom Metazoa; phylum Arthropoda; class Malacostraca; order Decapoda; family Palaemonidae; genus Macrobrachium; species Macrobrachium nipponense. The sequence continues at coordinate 102,246,240 of NC_087204.1, forward strand.
CTAAGCCTAAGTCGACCCAGTTGGGTTTACAGTTTCTAAGCTTACGTCAATCCAATTTAGTTTGAGCAATTTCTAAGCTTACGTTGATCCAATTCAGCAATTTCTAGGCCTAGGTTGATCCAGGATTAATAGAGTAGTATACCTAAGCCACTCGTAGGCCTAGGCCAGTTTAATCGGGCCCAAGCTATAATATGTCTAGACCGATACGAAGTTTTTGCTTTAGAAAAAAAAAAGTCGATTTACTCTCTGACACTTAAAAATATTTCCCTCCCGGCTCATCAAGCGCATGCATGATGTTCATTTTGTTTTCACATCACGTAACTGAATGACAAAGACGCCTGGGAGAAGAAGAAGAAGAAGAAGAAGAAGAAGAAGAAGAAGAAGAAGAAGAAGAAGATGTAGAATGGAAGAACTGTTTTGAAAAACGTCCTCAAGACAAGAATGACAATTTCGGCGCCATTTCTTATTCACGTCACAGGTGGTATAATACCCGTAACCATCTTCCCATCCCCTTACCCCCTCCCCTGACAAGCCCCCACCTCTCTCTCTCTCTCTCTCTCTCTCTCTCTCTCTCTCTCTCTCTCTCTCATGGTGTGAAAACAAGACCTAAATTATATTCAGCCATGGATTGTTCATTTAATCATGAGCAGAGCTCAGAATATTATATATATATATATATATATATATATATATATATATATAGAGAGAGAGAGAGAGGAGAGGAGAGAGAGAGAGAGAGAGAGAGAGAGAGAGAGAGGCGTGTGTGTGTGTGTGTGTGTGTGTGTGTTTTACCAGCCAGGCTTTTCAAGACTTTCCTATTATACTGAACTATTTTGGCTCTGAACTATGTTGGGTCCATCGATTCTATGTTTGAGAGAGAGAGAGAGAGAGAGAGAGAGAGAGAGAGAGAGAGAGAAGCACCCGGTGATCCAACTGGTTTGGTCACCTTGAACTCTGCTGAAGTTTATTCGCAGGCTATGCGATTATTTTTTGGTTATTGAAACAATAGTCTCATCTTCATTCATTACGGAGTGAATAATGGAACAAATGAATAGATATATGAGTCGGTACATTTATTATTCAATGAGTAAATAAATGAATAATAAGTTCAATTATTTCAATTGTGGGATCTAAGCTGAACTAGGCCTAATTTTTTTTTCCCCAAAAAGACATCAAATTGCTCAACTTTTCAGATATTTGGGTCTGTGATATAACTTCTGGAATTTATATTCATATTTTCCATCTTTATCAAGTCGAGGATTATCTTAATGTAGACATTTTTGGTCAAAAATACCCGCCCTGTTAGATATCTTGGGTCTATACATATTCGAACAGAGTGGATGCCTTTGGTGTAAGATACTCGTCCTGTTTAGATATCTTCGTACTAAGATAGTCTCCTCGCCGACTGGATATCTTCATTCCAAGATAGTCGCACTGACTGGATACCTTTGGTGTAAGATAGTCGCCCTAATGATATGTTTCTCCTCAAAGATATTGGTATTGATTGGATATATTCGCATTGGCTGGATGTCTTCGGTGTAATATACTCGTTCTGGTTAGATATCTTCGTACTAAGATAGTCTCGCTGACTGGATATCTTCACTCTAAGATAGTCGTACTGATCGGAAACCTTTAGTGTAAGATAATCGCAAAGATATTCGTATTGATTGGATAACATTGTTCTATACTAATACTCGTGCTGGGTGAATATACCTTTGGTGCAAGACTTTATTAGATATCTTTGTACTAAGATACTCGTTGCAATTAGATAACTTCAAGTCACTTGATTGGATATTTTTGTACTAAGATACTCGTTGCCATTAGATATCAATGCTCTAAGATATTCGTGCAGACTGGATAGTAGTAACCCTTGCTTCAAGATATTCGTACTTCAGAGATCGCATGTGACTAGGGCGGGCTGGTACGCATCTCCAAACCAGTTTCTTGAATGTGTTTGATCTCCGGGCTATCTCGATTATTTATAGACCTATCTTTTTTTCTGTTATATTCTTCTTTGCGTAGGTGATGCAGCATTTATATATATATATATATATATATATATATATATATATATATATATATATGCCTAGAGGCTTGTAGTCTTATTGATTGGTGATGAAGCATCTTGAAAAAAGTCTTCAAGCCTTTTGGTCTATATAGATATCGATAGATAGATAAATAAATAGATAGATTGATAGATAGATAGATAGATAGATAGAGAGATAGTGCTGTCATTATGTACAAGAAGTTTGACAAAGGTGGCTTAAGATATCGGTCATTACAAACGTCTCTGAACATTCCTTTTGTAGACTCTCTCTCTCTCTCTCTCTCTCTCTCTCTCTCTCTCTCTCTCTCTCTCTCTTGCATAACTACCCTCTCTTAATTAAATAAATTGTTAATAGCCGGTCACGCCATCGGTACATTAAGGCTTCTCCAACGACTCATCACTTTTAGCCAAACAAAAATAAATAAATAAATTCTTCAACTTTCGCACCTCCTTCAGGAAAAAAAAAAAGTTACTTCTAGCAAAGTCAGATCCTGATTCATCCTTGTCTTTATAGTAAAGTAAATTATAAGTATACTAAAGTAGATAGTAAGTAAATAATTAAATAAATATCAGGACAAACTGCTAATTTCATCAATTGTCTTCGTAAACAGCTGAGTAGTGAAGTTGGTACTATTGGTTACTATTACCTCAACTTAGGCAGTACAGTAGTGCTTACAGTGTTCGCTTTGATATAGTGACGATTTCACCTCTTCCTGGACGTTGCTCTGCATATTTGGTGGCTGATAAAGCTTTTGTAAAGCATCTAAGCACCGTTGGTAAAGCAAAACTCATCGATAAAGCATGAACTTTGAGTAAGGTGGTATAGAGCTACCCATCCCAGTGTTCTCTTAGAAACGAGGACGGATTCTCCTTTTCCTGGATATTTGGCGGCTGATAAAGCATTACAAAGCATGTAAAGACTGACAAAGAATCATCACAAAGCATATAAAAACTGACGAAGAAGCATTATAAAGCATATAAAGCATCGCTGGTGTAGCAAAGCAAGCACAAACTCATCGAGAAAGCAAGACAATGGTGACTTCGGTATACGTATCTAGTGGCTGATAAAGCATTACAAAGAGTATAAAGAATGACAAAGAAGTTTTACAAAGCATACTACAAAGCATCGCTGGTAAAGCAAAGAATAATAAGGTGAGTAGACATTGGCAACTATTCTATATTCTTTTTTTTCTTAAATATTTATTTATAAATCTAATGTCTTATAGAAGATTATCAGTTCATTATCACTCTTATCAGGTCATGATCAATCTCATAGACCATTATCAGTCTGTATCAGAACATTTCAGGCTTATCAGAACATTATAAGCCAGTATCCGTTTATTATCAGTCTTTTCAGTTCATTATCAGTCTTATAGAACATTGTCAACCGTTATCAGTTCTTTATCAGTCTTAAAGAACATTATCAACCAGTATCATTTCATTATCAGTCTTATAGAACATTAACAACTGTTATCAGTTCTTTATCAGCCTTAAAGAACATTATCAGCCAGTATAATTTCATTATCAGTCTTATGGAAAATTATCAGCCTGTATCAGTTCATTAACTGTCTTAAAGAACATTATCAACCAGTATCAGTTCATTATCAGTCTTATCAGAATTTTGTCAGTCTGTATCAGTTTATCAGGCTGTAACAGATCGTTATCAGTGTATCAGGAAGGTAACATCAGTAACAATGAAAAAAGTGAACAAGTATAATGACAGCAATACCATATGTCATTGTAGACCTCTGAAGGATCTTGTAGAACCCAAAGGGCATTGTAGAACCCCTAAGGTCATTGTAGAACCCCACATGTCATTATAAACCTAAGTCATTGTAAACCTCAAATGTCATTATAAGCCCAAAAGTTATTGTAGAACCCCAATTGTCCTTATAAACCTAAAAGTCATTGTAAATCCCAAGGCCATCGTAAAACTAAGGTTATTGTAAACCTAAAAGTCATTGTAAGCCCCAAATGTCATTATAAACCTAAAAGTCATTGTAAACCCCAAAGGTCATTGTATATGTTTAAGTCATTGTAGGCCCCAAAAGTCATTATAAACCTAAAAGTTATTGTAGAACTCCAAATGTCCTAATAATCTAAGAGTCATTGTAAGCCTCAAAGGTCATTATAAACTCAAAAGTCATTGTAAACCCCAAAGGTTATTGTAAACGTAAGTCATTGTAAAACCCCAAAAAAAGAATAAAATTAAAAATTTCTAGCGGTGAAGGTCATTTATAATGACAGTAATGAGTAATGGAACGGATTATAATGACAGATAATGACGGTGGAGAAAGAGTGATGGCCACCAAATATTTTGTAATTTTCGTATCCTTTGCGAATTTTCTCTCTCTCTCTCTCTCTTGGCCTAATATCTCTCTCTCTCTCTCTCTCTTGGCCTAATATCTCTCTCTCTCTCTCTCTCTCTCTCTCTCTCTCTCTCTAATCTCTCTCTGGCCTAACATACTCTCTCTCTCTGTCTTAAATAATATCTCTCTCTCTCTCTCTCTCTCTCTCTCTCTCTCTCTCTCTCTCTCCTCCCCTATCTATATATATATATAACATCTCTCTCTCTATATATAATATCTATATATATATATATAATATTATATATATATATCTGTCTAATGCATCTCTCTTTCTCTCTCTCTCTCTCTCTCTCTCTCTCTCTCTTGACCTAATGCATCTCTTTCTCTTACTATCTCCAGGTCTAATATCTCCCCTCTCTCTCTCTCTCTACAGGTCTAATGCATCTCTCTCTTTCTCTCCTGGCCTAATGCATCACTCTCTCTCTCATTCTCTCTCGAGGTCTGATGCACCTTTCTCACTTTCCCTCTCTCACTCTAGATCTAATGCATCTTCTCTCCTCTCTCTCGTCTTCTCTCTCTTCTCGCTCTCTCTCTCATCTCTCGATCTAATGCAATCTCTCTCTCTCTCTCTCCTCTCTCTCTCTCTCTCTCTCTCTCTCTCTCTCTCTCTCTCTCTCTCTCTCTCTCTGCCAGGACAAGCGAAGGTGAGGGAAGGCCAATGAGCGAGTGAGGGAGGCGAGAGGTAACCAGTTTTAGCCAGTTAAACTATTACCAACTCTTTAGCTCCCATTTGGTTGTTAACGAGAAGTGTTTTGTTCTTGAATCTTTTATTAAAGAAAGTTTTTTCTATCTTTTAGTAAAGGAAATTTGTAATATTTTAGTTTTATTAGTTTTACATGTAGTATTTTATCAAAATTTACTTAAATTTACCAGAATTTATCCAAAAAATCTAATAGTTGGTTTCGTAAGTTAGTCTTAGTCTATACAGTATTTATAACTTTATAGACATTAAAACCGCTAACAAATCCAACATTATGTTGTTATGTTGTAACGTAAGAGGTTAATTACGTATCTAAAATAGTTTTGTCGTTTAATTTACACGAATTAACGCGAATATTTTGTTTAATGTTTTGAGTTGCAGTGACATTTTTTTTTTACAGTCACTAGGCCTATATGCCTCGTTCATAAGCCGTTCGTCACACCTTTAAACCGTTATCAACGTCAACATTATGTTGAATATGTTGTCATGTTGCCATGTTGTAACGTTAAGTGGTCAGTTACCTCGCAGTTATGTCGTTTATTCTGCGCGAGTATTTTTTTTATTAGGTTGCAGTGACTTTTTTTCCTGTCACTAACTAGGCCTAATGCCTGTCCATGAGCCGTTCGTTACACATTTAAACAGTTATCAACGTCAACACTATGTTGAAAATGTTGTCGTGTTGTAACATTAAGTGGCCAGTTACTTATCTAGTTATGTCATTCAATCATCACGAGTATTTTGTTTATTGTTAAGTTGTGGTGACATTTTTTCCTTCGGTCGCTAGGCCTATATATGCTTCGTACCTCTGGTCTCTACCAGGTTTCAGACTGACACCTGTGCCTCTGATTGGTGTTGTAGTTGTTGTAATAGTGTTGTTACGTCAAACTGGAGCCTGGCGTTGTTTATAAAAGGTTATTAAGTCAGTTTTTGTTCTATTTGATTACTTCCGGCATAATAACTGTTATTAGACCCAAGGCTTCTGACGTCACCAAAGTGTCTGTCTGAATTGTGGTGCAGCTGCAATTGTTAGGACTGAACTTAACAGCAAATTGAGGAAGTTCTGTACAGAGCAAACCAGAATTTGTGTGGTGTGAGAGAAGAGAGAGGAGAGATGGAGAGAGAGAGAAGAGTGAGGAGAGAAGAGGTGGGGGGACAGAGTGAGAGAGAGAGAGAGAAGAGAGAGAGAGAGAGAGAGAGAGGGGGGGGCGGAGAGAGAGAGAGAAAAGACAGAGTAACGTGTGTTATCAGCTTACACTTTTTTTATTGGAATCTTCAGTTCTCTGAACAAAATTAAGCAGAATGACGTCATGATGTTTTTCTAATTGATTATTCTTATGTCTAACATAAAAATATTTGTGGTTGGTTTAAAATGGCGATGAGTATTGCTCTTTTTTCTTGATGAAATATTATTATGTTAAGTCATTTAACTCAAGGTAATTACTATAAATTCGTGATGTGTGTATATAGGCCTATTTTTCCTATTTAGGGTAAAATTAAGACCTTTTGGTAGGATGTCCCGTAACCTGGTTTAAGTAATTTTGCGACCTCCTTTTTTTTTTTTTTTTTTTTTTTTTTTTTTTTTATTTTTTTTTTTTTTTTTTTTTTTAGGATATTTCGCGAACTACTGAAGGCTATTTAACCACCTCTTGCAGGACATTGGAGAGCTATTGAAGGCTAGTTAGCAGCCTTTTACAGAGTATTCTCCACCTTCATCATGGCTATATTGCAATCCCTCGGTGGTGTGACCAGCATCAAAGCTCTCAGGAAAACAATAGGCCTATCATATTTAGAGCCTAGACTTATTCCCCCGTTTTCCTGACGGTGTTCGTTAGGAAGCATTTAAGGGAGATTATATAAAACACTTGATATCTTCTTGTCTAAAATATTTTACGCTATATACGAAGCAAACCACTTGCTATGTTGAGAGTTATTGGCTCGGTGGTATATCCACGTAGGATTAACGAGCCATTATAACCAGTTGTATATAGTTCTGTATAGCCAGTTAATTATAGAATGATATATGAAACAGTGTTTACTTCGGACTGATTGGTTGGTTTTCGTAATATGGCGTCGCATTTACCGAATTCGTGACCAGGACTGAACTAAGTTGGTTGTTAAGTCTAGCTATATAGGTCTAATCGATATTTAAGCCTACCGTCGTTATGTACATGTGTGAGTAATATTCGTGCCAATTTCCATAATATCGAATACCCGGCGTTGTAAGTACTTTTGTAAATGCACGTATTTACTCGGCAAGAGCCCGTGCTGGGCGTCAGGCCAGCTTAATTTAACAACAACCAAAGTAGTAAGACTAGGTTGTGTGCACTCGAGACGTGACAGATAAACCTGTAAAGATATGTACCATTATATTTAAAATTCTGGACTTAATGGTACATACATTAAAATGATAGCTAAACAGCTGCTATAGTTACGACAAATGATTATAAAACTCAAACGCCAGCGTTAATCAACTACAAAACAGTCTTGTATTTTCGTTTTGTGTCTCTGCGATCACTTTGGTGAACGCGATAGCAGGTCTGTCACAAAATTGAAAAGAAAACCAAATTAAACTTTGTCCCCAGTAGATGAAACCTGTAATAAATTGTAAGCCCAAGTTATATATATATATATATATATATATATATATATATATATATATATATATATATATATATATATATATATATTGTCCTCTTAAGCCGATGTTACTGAAAGGTTCACTATACAGGGGTTAATGCATTCTCCTGACCAGATACTCTATTACCATGTCAGTGAAAAAGCTTTGAATAAACACATGCCTTAATTATCTATCTTAGAATAAACTTTACCGAAGCAATGTAGCATTAAAATGTGTGTGTATATATATAAACGAGAGAGTAATGGTCATAAATCTTATCTTAACATTTTATAGTTATTTACAAAGAAGATTTATGAATAGTAATTTCTCGAATATCTTAGATATTGGAAGGGTTATAAAGTTACTTTTGTGCATAACTAGTGCCTCACATTCTCAGGGCCAGTGAAGAACTTGAGTTTCAAAAAAGAATATATAAAAAAGAACTTGAGATTTCAAAAAGAATATTGAAGAAAAAACTTATTTGGTAGTAACAGTTCACGAAAACTTCTATGTTGTGGAGGTCTTATATCTTAGTATATACTGTGTTGGACGACTCAACTTTGTCTATACTGTGGGGAACGTAGTCTATACTGTGAACTTAACTTTATCTATATTGTAGGAGAACTTCGTCTATGCTGTGGGAAAGCATAATTTCGTCTGTACTGTGGGGGAACTTGACTTAGTCTATACTGAAGGGAATTTCGTTTACACGGTGGTTGGGGCTAGACTTAATTTAGTCTAAACTGTGGGAAGGGAACTTTACTTAGTCTATACCGTGGGTAAATTAGTCTATTAGTCTTTACCGTGGGGAAAATTGTTCATGTTGAGGGCCTAACTTCGTCTACATTGTGGGTAGGGAGGATGACTTAACTTAGTCTATCCTGTGGGGGGGGACTTAAACTTAGTATCTATACTGCGGAAGTGGATGGATAAACCGAGTCTATATTGTGGGAAATAATCTATACTGCAGGGGAAAGAGGAACGGTTTAACATAGGCTATAGTCCATACCATGTGGGAAAGGGAACTACGTTCAACTCGGTCCATACCGTAGTGACTTAGAGAGGTTTTATATACTAGCTCTCGTGAGCTGACAGTAAGTTCTCGAGTTAATAAATCGATTTTAACAAGAAACTAACGACGCCTGGACCCATATATTCCCAGTTTGTATTCTGCAACGCCCGCAGACGAATTCGCGAACAGTCGTAGAAGTTCGTGATCAATCTATTAAATTCGCGAACAGTCTTGTAGAAGTTCGTAATTTATCGATGAAATTCGCGAACAGCCAACTTACACAAGCCATTGGTTGGTATTTAGTCCCACGGGCATAATATTTAAACTTTAATTATTTCCAAGTAAATATATTTGAATACCACTTTCATATATATACTCTTGGACGTATGAAAGAAGGATAAATATATTGATTTTGAAAATTCTTTCACTTAACTTATTTTCAGTTAAGATATAGTTTTAGTCTTCTGTTTAAAGATCTTAAAAACGACTGAGGCTAGAGGGCTGCAAATTGGTATGTTAATCAGCCACCCTTCAATCATCAGACATACTAAATTGCAGCCCTCTAGCCTCAGTGGTTTTTTTTTTCTTTATCTAACGTTAAAGTTAACCCTGGTCGTGGGTCTGGCAACGCTATAGGCCAGTCCCTTGCGACGGTCCTGATTGGCTGTTGATAAGCCAATCACAGGGCTGGACACTCTCAGTCTCTCGAGAGAGAGTTCACACAGGCAGGGTGTAGTATGTTCCACCTCTCCTGAGGGATACTTTTGAAAGATGTATCCCTCAGGAGAGGTGGAGCATACTACATCCTGCTTATGTGAACACTCTCGAGAGAGACTGAGGAGAGTTCCCAGCCCTGTGATTGGCTTATCAACAGCCAATCAGGACCATCATATGTGGACGGGCCTAGACATCAGATGCACGGTTGATCTGAATCTACTATATAGCTTGGAATCTTTACTTCTGCATTCTTTACCCACGATTCCTATCAACACTAAGTGATGTTGAACTTTATAGATATGATAAAAAAAAACAGTATTTTCTGTTTTTATAAAGGTTAGTTATTTGTCGAAATGTAACTCAGATGATATTCAGTGGTGTTTGCCTTCCTCTATCCTCTAAGTAAGCTTGGGTTTTATGTCAGTAACTTCACCAGCGTACACATACGAAAAAGCAGGTTTTTTGTTAGGAACTTAACCAGCATACACATACGAAAGAGCATGTTTTATTTGTCAGCAACTTCACCAGCATACACATACAAAAGAGCAGGTTTTTTTGTCAGTTACTACACCAGCATACACATACGAAAGAGTAGGTTTCATTTATCAGGAACTTCACCAGCATACACATACGAAAGAGCATAGGTTTTATGGCAGTAACTTAACCAGCATACACATACGAAAGAGCATATTTTATGTCAGTAACCTCACCAGGCATACACATACGAAAGAGCAGGTTTTATTTGTCAGTAACTTCAACAGCATACACACATACGGAAGAGCAGGTTTTTTGTCAGGAACTTAAACCAGCATACACATACAAAAGAGTAGGTTTTTTTGTTAGTAACTCCACCAACATACACATGCGAAAGAGAATGTTTTATTTGTAAGTAACTTAACCAGCACACACATACGAAAAAGCAGGTTTTTTTCCTGAAATTATAAAATTTACCACAAAAAAAAAAAACAAAAAAATACTGTATCGCATGAGAGGGAGGACATATCGTTGTGATTGGTCCTTGATTTCGTTTTTTCTTCTTCTTTTTTCCCGGAACACAAGTGCACATGCGTTGGCCGTAAAACAAAAAAAACGCGACTTGCTGTCCCGAGATTTTGACTGCAGTTTGAGTCATTCTGCAAAAAGTATGACACGGGGCGCTGGACTGACAGTTTGAGAGTTAAACATCGGGATTATACCAGTGTTATTGCATTGCTAATGCCAATAATCTTGTACAAACAATGAACTTTTAAAACATTCGTATATTTAAGATAATCCTAGTGAGTTATCCTACTAATCCCAATGTTTGTAAGCACCAGAACCATTGAATAACTGGACAGACGCTAGAAATAAGCTTGTTTTTTTTCCATCACATTCACAAAGAGATTCGTGGTGTAAAATTGTTACGTCAAAAAGCAGTACTGGAAAACTGTATAAATGTCTTAGTCCAAGGACTGTGACCGATAAAATTTGGGTGTAGCTAGGATAAAAAAAAAGAGGGAGGGGGGAGGACGTGAGAGTGAGTATATTCAATCCAGGGGAAAGGGTGGTTGTGCTGAGTGACTAGAACGTAAAAGTATGTGACAGGAAAAGAAGTTGAATAGTGGGCGGCTCTGGAGTGAACTGAAAAAGAGAGAGAATAGAGAGAGGAGATAATTAGCAAAATATTTACTGATCAGAAATATAAACCTCACGAACGCGAACACAGAAGTGAGGAGAGAAAAAAAGAGAAAAAAACAAGGATCAGAATGTCTCTCGAAAGGAGAGAGAGAGAGAGAGAGTGAGAGAGAGAGAGAGTGTGTTTAAGTGAGAACTTAAGTGACGAGCTTTTTAAGTGGTGGTGGCCTTTAAGTGACCTGACAAAGAGACCTTGATAGTTTGGCGAATAAAGAAAAAAAGTTTCAAGTTTTATGTTCAATTTGCGTGACGCGAGAGAGAGAGAGAGAGAGAGAGAGAGAGACCTTCCATAGTGCTATATGTACATCCCCCCCCCCCCACCCAACACCCCATTTGAATATTTAATGGGAACACAACCCAAGGCATTCATTTCTAGTGTCTGCAGGCAAGAAACACCTTGTTTGGGCCAATGGACGAACGCCACGAGTAAGCGACGGGACTATCGATCACCAGACCAGAACAAAACTAGTACGTTACGCCCTCGGGCTGGTCAGTCCGTCCCCAGAGCTGTATGTGGCAGGATGTACACGTCTCACTTGTTAAAGGACATGATAGTAAAGATTCCATGACTTTGGGGGACATTGTAGCAAAGATTTAAAAGAATTGTAATGGACATTATAGCCAAGATTTAAACTATTTTTAAAGGACATTATAGAAAAGATTTAAAAGAATTTAAAGGACATTATACATTATAGCAAAGATTTAAAAGAATTTGACATTATATAAAAGATTTAAAAGCCTTTTAAAGGACATTATAGCAAAGATTTTAAAAATCTTAAAGGACATTATAGCAAAGATTTAAAAGCCTTTTAAAGGACATTATAGAAAAGATTTTAAAGACTTTTTAAAGGGCATTATAGCAAAGATTTAAAAGACATTATAGGAAAGATTTAAAGGAATTTTAAAGGACATTACAGCCAAGATTTAAACAATTTTTAAAGGACATTATAGAAAAGATTTAAAAGAATTTAAAGGACATTATACATTATAGCAAAGATTTAAAAGACTTTGTCATTATATAAAAGATTTAAAAGCCTTTTAAAGGACATTATAGCAAAGATTTAAAAGAATCATAAAGGACATTATAGCAAAGATTTGAAAGCCTTTTAAAGGACATTATAGAAAAGATTTAACACTTTTTTTTACAGGGCATTATAGCAAAGATTTAAAAGACATTATAGTAAAGATTTAAAAGAATTTTAAAGGACATTATAGCAAATATTTCAAAGAATTTTAAAGGATATAATAGAAAAGATTTAAAAGAATTTAAAGGGCATTGTACAATATAACAAAGATTTAAAAGTCTTTTAAAGGACATTATAGCAAAGATTTAAAACAATTTTAAAGGACATTATAGAAAAGATTTTAAAGAATATTATAGCAAATATTTAAAAGATTTTAAAGGACATTATAGCAAAGGTTTAAAAGACTTTTAAAGGACATTATAGAAAAGATTTAAAAGACTTTGACATTATATCAAAGATTTAAAAGCCTTTTAAAGAACATTATAGCAAAGACTTAAAACAATTTTAAAGGACATTATAGCAAAGATTCAAAGAGTTTTAAAGGACATTATAGAAAAGATTTAAAAGATTTTTAAAGAACATTACAGCAAAGATTTAAAACAATTTTAAAGGACATTATAGCAAATATTTAAAAGATTTTAAAGGACATTATAGAAAAGATTTTAAAGACTTTTAAATGATATTATAGCAAAGATTTAAAAGATTTTAAAGGATATTATAACAAAGATTGAAAAGATTTTAAAGGATATTATAGCAAAGATTTAAAAGACTTTTAAAGGACACTATAGCAAAGATTTAACAGATTTTAAAGGACATTATAACAAAGATTTAAAAGATTTTAAAGGATATTATAGCAAAGATTTAAAAGACTTTCAAAGGACATTATATCAGTCTTTTAAATCTTTTCTATAACGTCCTTTAAAAACTGTTTTAAATATTTGCTATAATGTCCTTAAAAAGTTTGTTAAATCTTTACTGTAGTGTCCTTAAAATGTCTTTTAAATCTTTGCTATAATGTACTTTAAAATGTCTATGACTCCTTGCTATAATGTCCTTAGAAAGTGTTTTAAATCTTTGCTATAATGTCCTTTTAGAAAGTCTTTAAATCTTTGCTATAATGTCCTTTTAGAAAGCCTTTAAATCTTTGCTATAATGTCCTTTTAGAAAGCCTTTAAATCTTTGCTATAATGTACTTTAAAATGTCTATGACTCCTTGCTATAATGTGCTTAGAAAGTGTTTTAAATCTTTGCTATAATGTCCTTTTAGAAAGCCTTTAAATATTTGCTATAATGTCCTTTTAGAAAGCCTTTAAACCTTTGCTATAATGTTCTTTAAAAGTCTTTTAAATCTCTGCTGTAACGTCTTTTAAAAAGTGCTATAGTGTCATTTAAAAACTCTTTAAATCTTTGCTATAACGTTCTTTAAAAACTCTTTAAAACTTTGCGATAATGTCCTTTAAAAACTCTTTAAATCTTTGTTATGTATTTTAAATCTTCTCTATAATGTAATCTTTGCTATAACGTCCTTTGAAACTCTTTCAATCTTTGCCATAAGAAATACTTCAACCTGGTGAAAATAAATCAAATCTTTTTTTAAGTGCAAAGTTCACGAAACGAGCGAGAGGTTTATTGCAGTAGTAGTAAATCTAACAGTAAATCTAACAGTAATTGCTCCCGCAATTGGTATACTACATACATTCTCTGCCGAGGTGCTCCCGAACGAATTCAGCCACAGCTGAATTGAGTCTTTGAGTTTCCATTTGCGCAAAATTAAACTCAGTCAATGGAACTCAATCAATGAAACTCAGATTGAACTGATTGTAAGAATTGCGACCATTAAAGGCGAAGCATTGGGACCTACGAGGTCATTCAGCGCTGGTAGGGAAGTTGACGGTTAAACGCTTGAAACAAGTCTTAAATTGGGAGAGGGTTGAGGAAAGTAAGATGGAAGAAAGCGAATATGAAAGAAAGGAGATACAATAAAAGGAATGAAAGAGGTTGCAGCTAGGAGCCTCATAAGGAAGGGACGCTGCAAAGAACCTTTTTAAGTAATGCCTACAGTGCATAGCGTGAGGTGCACAGACGGGACTATACCTACGTACGGGGTAACTAAATTCACAGAACTGTGTATCATTTGGACAAATCGTAGCATATATCAGTAACTATACGACCTATAAAAACATGGTATTCAGACTAGTATATTACTGTTGAAAAAATAAAGCAGTGCTGATAGCTTCACCGTCCTAACTATAAATTTGCTTCGGTTTTAAATATACACACACACACACACACACACACCACACACACACACACAGCTGTTGCTGGGGCAAACACAGTCAGAATTAATCATACGACAGCGCGGGGACGCGGAAGTGGTTATTTATGGCGCGGAAAAAAAATATAGCTTTCCTACACGCTCTAAAACTGCTTTTATAAGTTCTATAACTTCTGTTCCCACTAAGCAAATACCTCGTATATGGGCTATACCTCTTCTTCTTCTTCTTTTTCTTCTTCTTCTTCTTCTTCTTCTTCTTCTTCTTCTTCTTCTGTTTAATTTCGGAAGAGGCTAGGCGATTAAATCTGCACAGACCTTCGTGGTGTCCTTGAGGGCCATGATAAATGCAAAGACACTTGTTAAACGAAGAGACTGAATCACTGACTGAAATAATATTATGAGCACTTGTAGAATCTAGCGGGACAAACGGTATACCTAAAGATTTAACCGGTGCACTTACAATTCATTCTTGATCATTCTGGCCTCCAAATTGTATTATTATTGTTACTTGACTCGAAAGTATAACTAGTTCTCTCTAGTCCTACTTGAAAATCAGCTTCATCTCTTCCCAAGTTTAGCCGAAATTTAATAGAATAGCTTGCTTAGGTCAAAATTTTTTTGGCGATAAGAAGTGTCATGGACACTGCAAACATTCTTGGTAAAACATTTGCCTCCGAAAAGTGTGTTATAGGGACTTAAGGACCGAAGTTCAGCGTTTTTAATATGCTGAAAATCATTATAATAATCTTTTGTGGGAAAACTATGAGTCTAATGAGCGTTTGCAGAGATGATTACTTGTCTGTAAACATTAGTCTGTTGGCCAGCATTCCTGGGTTCAACAGTACTAATACATTTAATGAATTTTCCGTTTAATATACATGAATCCTAATTCACTACATTTTCCTCTTATTCACCCAGGACTTCCCAAAGAAGGATAATGTTTTTTGGATCACCAGACGCTCTGCAGTAACATTCAAGAACACTGCACTGTAGGCCTATCCTCGCATCAAGTTGTAGTAGTTACTATACTCTGTTTTTTTCCATCTGTCCACCCACCTGTGGTGTTTGCGTATGGTAACACTGCGTCCCGGGCTTTAGATAGTTACGCCATGTGTAAGTTTTAGGTAAATAAAACGATATCTGGGTGTACATTTGCATCTGAAAATTGTTTAAATAATTTACTGTATGCGAATTACACCGTTAATATTCGAAATAGGATATATTGTTATTGTTGTTGAATATAAGCTGAATGTCGCTATCTAAAGCCCGGGACGCAGTGTTACCATACACAAACACCACAGGCGAGTGGACAGATGTAAAAACCGAGTATAGTTATTCCTTCCTTTTGGTCTACAAAAAAGTTGTGAATTCTTGAATAATATAGTCGAAAGACTGCCCCTTTAGACTAAATTTTTTTATTCCCTTCCTGAGGAACTCAAGTCCATAACATTTAAATTTTTACTGTAGGCCTTTAAAAGTCTTCTCCCTCGATGCCAAATTTTGGAGGAAACTTAATGTTCACATTTCTTTCCTTACAAGTAGTAAAGTTACAAGTAGTAAAGTTTGCCAATCAGCGTTTGCCCGCTTTTCTCTCATATTCGACAGTGTTTCTATATAGACCTACTGGATCAGTTTGAACCAAACTTAGCTCAAGTAGACTTTATACATAAGTAAAGGTGAGTAGTGAATGATACATTTCATTATGAAAAATATAAAGACTAAAAATTTATAAGAATGAAAACAATAGAAAAAGAATTGTTGACGTATCACAATTTACTACAATAGATGTTCTTGGTCTCTCCCCCACCCTGCCTCGCGAGGCGTTGGCTATTAAACTGATAAAATCGATACGATCGCTTCTAAACGACTGATTTCACGATTAAGGGATCAGGCTGATATGCTGTTAGTGTGAAGTATGATCAATAGCCTGAGTTAGTCCCTTTGCTTTTGCATTATTATACTGCTATGTTCGTGATTATAATAATGTTATTCAATATCAGGGTCTTTTGACTCTCTTTTAAGAGTTTGCTGGGTATTAAACTGATAAAATCGATATGATCGCTTTGAAGGATCATGGCCATACGCAAGAAATGTGAATAAGATCGAAAACTTTACTTTATCCTTCTACGTTTCGTATTGTAACACTGCTATTCCACATGCCGATTGCTTGAGTCATTTGCTATACTGTTATACAAGACTTTTAAAATGAGAAAAGAGCGAATGATTAAAAGCTGAGAGCAGCAAACATTAATTGATAATCTAGGTTAGTGGTGTTATGGCTTGTCTGGTATCCCACCACTTTATGCTCGCCTGTTCACTCAGTTTAGCTCGAGTTGACATTTTCGAAGAACCTTTATTATGCAATCGTAAACAAAGCTCTCTCTCTCTCTCTCTCTCTCTCTCTCTCTCTCTCTCTCTCTCTCTCTCTCTCTCTCTCTCGTACGAGACAATGAACTGAAGGCTTACATTAATGAACTCACTCACGAGTACCACGAGTACAGAGGGACGTCTGTCCTATACAAAGTCATTAGGATTATCGGCGTAATGCACAACTGTGTGTGTTTTATCATCGCCCTATCAAGTAATATTGTACAGACCAGGCTGTCATCTTGCGCTTTGACTCGCAATTCCTTTGAAACATGAATTACATTTCACATACGTAATGAACTTGGCACCCTTTCTAACCCATGAATTCATTTGTCTTTGAATTCTAGACCGAACCAGCTTCACTGACGCTTGCCTTATCCCTAAAGTTCGTCTCAATATGGCGCAACCACAGCAGTCCGCTTGAAATTCGATATCAAGGCAAACGTTGTTCTTACTTCTTATCCCCGGCGCACCATGCTACTATATATATACATCTGTATGAGGAGACATGCTCATTGAAGTGTGTATCGTGTTACCTAACATGCGACGCACCGGGTGAACTTATGCCATATCAAAGACTCCACAGCAGATTTCTTTTAAGAGATGATTGGGGTATTTAGTCTAGATAGATATATACTCAAAGCGTCCGCCACAGCTTACACGATGTGCATACTCGAACGAGGCGTTTTGTTGTGCAGATTTATATCTAGCAACTCTCCCTTATACAAGTGGCAAACCGACATCTTTTTTTAAGATAAATGGACGTATATTCATTCGTGTTCCCATTAGGTTGAGGCGAGAGAGCCTCATTACTTACTTAAAATTTTTGGCTCCATAGCTGCATGGGGGTGTGTTCAACTTCCTGTCACGTATAAACTATCTGAAAACCGTTTCCACTTTTTCCACGTGTTTGTAACGGCAGTCAGTCTGAATAAAGGTTCTATTTTTTAGTCTTATACTGTTGGTTTCTAAGAGTCTGTAACTTCATTAACCTTCTATCAAGACTTTGAATTCACACTTCAACAAATCGATCGTCATTTGAGTTATGTTCTGCTCGAGAATTCCCGGCGAATTAAATAAAATTTAAATTCATCACTTTCGTCAAGGGGATAAAAATAGGTTTTAAGAAGCCTCGGTGTGACATTCAGTTGGCTAATCTAATCCTGACCACTGATAACGTCTGTGACTAAGTGTGTTGCATCTCGGTATATGTTGTAAGGGTTACTGGACAGCATCATAGAAGTGTTACCTTCGTTAAACAATACACAAATAAATTAACTCGAGTACTTTTCATAATCTACCTGAAATGCAACATAAGAAACTGCATGAATCAATGTACTTAAATATATCAACAGATTAATGGATAACCCTGTAATGTTTGGGATACACTGCCTGCCGTGCAAAGCTATAGACTAAGTTTAGCATGTGTGTCATGAGTCACCAAGCTATCAAAAGTGGATGTTCAAGATATTTAAAAGATTATCTGTGCATAGTACAGCTAATGAATTGAGTTGACCTAGACTTATCAATTTATCTGAGCCATGATGCACTAGGAATGATAGGTTAAGAGCCTTCAAGGATAAGCCTTCAGTATAAGCTCTCTCATGACATCAGTATGACTGAAAATATCAAGTGAGATAAAAAAAAATGGCCTTTTATTATCTGTTATGATGCTGTGAATATGACAGTTTAGGCCTGATAATTTTTTTATTATCTCGGCTTGTGTATAAACGTTTACGTCAAATGATTTTTCTAATCATGGCTTGATTATCTTTGTTTTTTTTCTAAAATGTGGAGTGTGTAATTTCCTTTGAACAAAATTTATCATAATAGTTAATTACCTCCAGTGTTGCCACAATACTAGGTAGCCCTATTGCGTACTTATTACCTTTAGAAATAAAGGCATTGGTTGGTACTATAGTAATTATACTTGTCATCCGAAGTTTATTCTACCGTTATTGCATCTTGCTGCAGAAGTCCTTCATTCCTCACACTGTTGGACTGAGGAACAATCTCCCTGAGGATGTCGTATAACTTGAACCTCTGACTTTAATAATTTACTTACATTTTTACCTGTTTATTTATTCATTTGTTAATTACTTTTTCTTGTCCAGTAAGTGATCTCTTCTTCTTTCTGTATTTCCTCTTATCCTTGGAAGTTTGAATTTTAAGTCAGTGGTCCCTGTAGGCTTGTTCCATAGGTCCTTCTGGATAATAATAATAATAATAATAATAATAATAATAATAATAATAATAATAATAATAATAATAATAATAATAATAATAATAATAATAATAATAATAATAATAATAATGTTTTAAGCAGGTGTCCCACTATTTTGTTAGCCAGGAATTACAAAAATGGCAATTCTCTCCATTATCCCATCACTGTCATTGAAAGTTTGCTAAACTTGAAAAAAAAGTTAAAAAATACACAATCATGAGCTTTGGCCAAACCAGGAAAAGATCTTTTATGAATCTTACTTTACTTTACTTTATCTTCCCGCCACTGGCCAGTGGCATAAGGCTGATACAGTTCCTCTCCATCTGTCTCTATCCCGAGCCATTTCCCTCGCTTCCTCTAAGTTTAGAATTTCATCCTCAAGATCCCTGACAATTATGTCTATCCACCTCGTTCTTGGTCTACCCAGCGGTCTTCTTCCTATTTGTACTGCTCTCAGTGCTCTCCTGGGGTCTCTATTCTCTTCCATCCTCTCAACATGTCCAAACCATTTCAGCCTTCCCCTCTTCAACCTGGTACTGACTGGCCTTTGCCTCAATCTCACCCTGATGTCTTCATTTCTAACATAATCATCCCATTTAATGCCAAGTATTCTTCTCAGCAGCTTCATCTCAAAAGCATCCAACCTTTTCTCATCTGTTCTGGTCAGTGCCCAGGTGGACGAGCCATACATCAGGACTGGTAGTACTACTGCATTGAATATTCTCATCTTAGTTCTCAAGCTGATTTCATGCCTCGACCAAACGTTTTTTCTCCGAACCTCAAAAGCTCTTGCTGCTCCTAGTTTTCTTCTTTGTATATCTTCAATTTGCCTCCCGTCTGCTGTTACCACACTTCCCAAGTAAACAAACTTCTCAACTTGCTTGAGTTCCTGTCCTCTGATTGTCATATCCTCCATGTGCACCCAATCATCATCCTTACTCACAACCATGATCTTCCTCTTCTTTTTGCTGATGTTCAAGCCAAAATTCTGTGTCTCTGTCTCCATCCTCATTACCATACCTACCAGCACCAGCCACGTATCAGCAACCAACGCAACATCATCAGCAAAGTCCAAATCCATAAAAACTTCTCCACCAATACTAGCCCCTCTGTTTTCATTCTCCATCACTCTTCTCATTATATGGTCAATATATACATTAAACAAGGTGGGTGACATAACACATCCCTGTCTTAGCCCACTTCCAACTGGGAACCAGTCACTTTGCTGTCCATCCAGCTGTACACAGCTGCACACTCCTTGGTACCAGTTCTTTAGTATCCTTATCACTTTCAGTGGTATACCATAGTGTTCTGCCACTCTCCACATTCCATCTCTCCATACTGAATCATACGCTTTCTCCAAGTCTATAAAAGCACAGAATATTGGCTTTGCATACTCCCATCTCTTCTCAATTATGAATCTTACCTCATTTAAGTTGGAATCAAGAGAGAAAA
This sequence comes from Macrobrachium nipponense, assembly GCF_015104395.2. Lineage (NCBI taxonomy): Eukaryota > Metazoa > Arthropoda > Malacostraca > Decapoda > Palaemonidae > Macrobrachium > Macrobrachium nipponense. The sequence goes on from NC_087204.1 coordinate 102,266,722, forward strand.
TCCCAGCCTTAAATTGGAATTAGAATATAAAATTTTGGTCAAAGGGCAAACTCTGGGACCTATGAGGCCAAACAGCACTGAAAGTAAGTGAAATTGAGAGAAAAAGTTCCTCCCTCACAGTTGCACCATGAAAAAATTGTTAGGAAAGGGTGGAAAGTAAGTTGGAAGAATTGTTTAAGAAGAGGGTGAAAAGTAAGTTGGACAAAAGAGAATATGAACAGAGGTACAGTAAAAGGAGTTTCAGCTAAGGGCTGAAGGGACGCTGCAGAGAACGTTCAGTAATGCCTACAGTGCACTGTGTGAATTGCACTGATGGGACAACCCCCCCCCCCACCCCCCCCCCCCCCCATACAGGAGCAAATAGCAAAAGAGGTAACAGTTTAACTGCCTATAGTAGTACGTTTATAAATAGTAGTCCCCAGTCCCCACTTTGAAACACAAGATCACTGTAGAGAAAGTACCTACGTCAACACTAAGTCATTTCCCTCTAAGAATCCAAGCATCGTTTACCAGAACCTGTGTAAAGAGAGATCAAACATGTGGCCCCACAACTTTGATTAAAATTCATAATTTTTTGTACCTTAGCATAAAATTACCATGATTAAGTAAATGACACTTGGGTGTTTGCATACAGAATGGAAAACTGTCTTTCCTAACCTTCTGGCTAATTTGTATGATTGTGGGGGTTGTGGGGGTGGGGGAGGTCACATGAGAGCCATATTGAGAGGTTGGGGTGTAGCACCTGACTTGTGTGCTCATAAATGACACTGATGGACCATTGGTCTTGAATTTATTAATTATAAATGCCAGTTTTAAAAGGGCAATCTTTTCCTATGTTTGTTTGTTTGTGTGGTGTTTTTACGTTGCATGGAACCAGTGGTTATTGAGTAACGGTGTCAACAGCTTTACATGACTTCCGAACCACGTCAAGAGTGAACTTCCATAACCAGAAATACACATCTCTAACCCCTCATTGGCATGCCCGAGAATCGAACTCGCGGCCACCGAGGTGGCAGGCTAACACCATACCGATCACTCCACTGAGGCGCTAATCTTTTCCTATGAATGATGACACAATTGGGATGTAAATTATAAATAATTATTTAGCTTGTGATTTTATTGAAAAGGAAGTATTCTTCAAATCTGAGAGAATATTAAGATTTATGATCAAACCTCTAACAATACTGTGGTAACATTTTTCTTAGCATATTTTACCAAAGTTCTCTAGACCTGTATACAGTACTATACGAATTTAATATTTTATTTTACAAACATATGAACACGTTTGCAATGATCAAGAAACAAAATAAATATGCATACTGTATAAGGCTAGGAATGACTAAGAGTATCAGATCCACATAACATTGTACTTTGTATTATATACCTTCATTTCTCAAGAACAAATCATAATGATATCCTTATTCCTCTTGTCAAACAAAGATACAATTTTAATCCTGTAATTAATTTTTTAAGCAAAAATTTATGCAGATAGAAAGTAGTAAAATATGAGTTATAGCACAACTACTTCAATATCTTAAAATACATGACATCGTTTCATAAATTTCTTTCTAGATCAGTGGTTCTCAACTAGACCGGGCCAAAGTGAGTACTATGTACATTCTCAGGACAGCCATGAACACTTGTGCACCAAATACAATTTTCCGGAGGTCATAAAACAGATATATACACAGTGAACCATGAAAAAGAGTATTCATTTCTTGTAGCGGATATAAATAGTGTAACACAGCAGCTTCCATACTGTGCACTTCTGCGAAGTGTGATACGTAACGTTATTGATGTGTTGCTAAACGAGATAAAAATTAAACTAAAAGTATTTACTAATTGAAATTACAATAAACTTACATTTACTTTGGAAGATTTAGGTGATCATTGTCGAATATGTAAGATAAATTTCAATCAAGGGTAATGTAGAAACTACAAAATTTGAAAGTTGGTGTAACAAAAGAATTTCATAAAATACATATAATTGTGGTAATACAGAACTCTGATTCTTGACAGTGATTGCAGCGACTGAATTTATGCTTGCTCACTATTTTTTAATTCACAAAACTGCTTGTAATGACTGGATTCATGATTACAGGCTTGGTGTAAAGGACTCTTATCTAGCTTTGCTGTAAATGCAGTTAGGTTTAAAAATGGATTAAACTTTTATTATAATTTATTGTATATGTACAATTTTAGGAATAGTACTGTGCAGAAATAATGGAAAATCTGGAATTTTCAGACCTATTGCATCAAATAGCCTGGCAACATGACAATGTGATGCCTTGAAAAAAATTCCCCTATATGATGCTTGTAAGCAGTTGTTACCTACAATGACCTAAAACATTACTGGAGGTAGCATCAGAACTCCCTATAGTATACAGCCAGTCCTCTGGTTTACAATCAGGGGTTCCATTCTAGTGCTGCAGCAGAAGCTGAAAATTGACATGAACTGGAACATTGTCGAAAATAGTAAGAAAACCTTACTTTTAATTCTTTGAATGTCCTGAAAACGATATAGCCTGCATTTTTATTGAATTTTCCACCAAAAACCTCAAAATTTTTACCATTCTGCCTCTTTAGAGCCATATTTCTTCTATCGGATCGGTGTCGTGAACCTGGAACATGCATTGTAATCCAAAAATAACTTTTGATGAATATATACTTGAAGCCCGGGGACTGCCTGTAACAGGTAAAGCCAGTCTGAATGTCAGCCAGCTTTGCAAGAATTTTTCTCTTGACCTTACAACATATAAGTAACTTAGTTTGCACATCCATTACAATTTGGTCATTATTCAGTCACAACGATAACATGAACTGCTAATAAACTTATTACAGGCAGTCCCTGGGTTACGCCAGTCTCGGCTTACGACATTCCGAGGTTACGACGCTTTTCAATTATATTCATCAGACATTATTTCCAGGGTTACGACGCATGTTCCAGGGTTACGACGCCAACAACGCTCATCTGGCAGATGAAATATGACACCAAAAATGCAAGATAATCAATATTTGAAGGTTTTCTTGATGAAAAATGCCATGAAAATGCAGTTTACATAGTTTTCAATGCACCCAAAGCATTAAAAGTAAGGTTTTTTTAGGATTTTTGACGATGTTACGGCTTACGACGATTTTCGGCTTACGACGCGTCTCAAGAACGGAACCCCCGACGTAACCCGGGTACTGCCTGTATATACATATTAGATATGCTAGCAAACATACATTTACCTCATTCCATGGAGGAATATCAAGTCTTTATCCTTTGGGAGACTATGTTTGACTCAAATGCTCTGGAGGCACCCAATTACTTCATATAACCACCCCCTGAGAATTTTGTAATTCATCTTACAAGCTAGTTAAATAACATTGAGCTATACTATATATTAAAATTTACTATTTCCATTCCACTCAAGTCCACAAACACATTTTAAAAACTTTTACATCCATAGTTGGGTAATACGTATTGCCTTCAGATACGTACGTTCATCTACAACAGTAGCTTTTCAGAAGTTCTCCAGTTTCTTTTCATTTTGTATTCTGGCATTTGTAGTCTAAGGTCCTCTCCAATATTCAAACATAAATATTATTAGTGATCTGTACTGCAAGATTTTCCTGTGGCTACATGTAAAATTGTTTATCAAAAACGAGTTAGCCTGGAAAAACAAATCTACATTAAGTAAAAAACAGGCTCTTTCCTTTCAGCAGTCTCCAATTTGAAAACATGTCACTGATGCTAATGTGCCAGGGACTCGGGTTGAGAGCCACTGTTCCAGGTGACAGACAAGAGGAGCAATTTAATTCCAAAACTCATGGCCTAAATGATAAATAGATGCAGAGCAATGTAATCCCTCCTCTTACTTTCCTGCAGTTCAACTTTAGTTTCAAATTAAAAAAATTGCAGTTAACTTCATTTAAAAATAAATTTAAGTTGTATTGAAATTCATTCTTGGAAAATCAGTGAACAAATTCCAACCTAACATAATCTGTAATTTGTAAAACACTAGCAACTGGTCATTACAATTTGTTATGAGTATTTGCAACTTCCCCTCAGCCCCTACCTGCACCCACTTTTTAGCCTTTGACTTTACTCATTCTTTTTTCCCTTTCTACCCTCGTTTTCCAACCTCTCTTTTATTCCTTATCGTTACCGTGGAATATTATTCTAGCTCCAACTTTTGATCCTTGTTACTTCCTCTCCTTTGTTTTCTAGGTTTATCTTGTAGCCCAAATACTCCAACTCCCTCTTTTCCCTGTTTTAAGCACTGAATGGTTGAAGGTGTCTCCGTGCATGGCTTTATAGCTGACTTTCATAATTTATTCAATCATTCACAAGCTAGACTTGTCTTTAATAAACTTCTCGAAGCCATATAAAAGATAAGTTTGCGCATCAAAGCCTCAAATGAGATTGTAACCATAATTCAAAAAAACACAATGTATCCATTTGTATTCATTAAAATTGACTAGATAACATTCAACCACTAACTGACATTAATAAATCAAAAAGTAATTAAATGCTGAAATGATTTAGCAACAAAAGCAATAAACATTCACAAAAATTATATGAGAGGAGTTAATTTCAAACATTGTGCTTTTAACTGACAAAATCATGTAGTGTACCACCACTACAACCTTAATAAATACTTCACTAAATACTGTATTGAACTGGTGATCACACAGACGTCTCAAAATTATCGTCTGTGGAAACCTTCAACGACGAAGGCCTGTGGAGTAAGACCATGCTGGAATCACTGATTATCAAGTTTTCATCATCTCCACTGTGGTCATGCTCTGGCTCGTCAATAGCGGAATCGTGGTCACTTGGTGCTTTTACCGTTGAAATCATGCGACCCGTTAATTTCTCCCCGTTACGTCCACTGTAATAATAGACAACAATTACTTTCTTGGCCAGTAATTGGAATTATCTTTACATATACTTGTATACAGTGACTAAACAATTGTTCATATTTATGCTATGAAGTTATATAAACTCAAAGTAAAAAAAAGGAGAATTCTTGCAATAACAGACATCCATAATTGCTATTCAATATTTGAATCTTGCATAGGAAGATTCATATTTTTAAATAATCTATATAGTATGTATGTACATACTGTATATCAATACTGAAATGATGTAATGAGATTTTTGGACCAAAGGCAATTAGAAAAAACTTATTCATTAAAATTTTTGAAGATTATTTGACAATATATAAATTCTTGAGACATCAAGCACTTCAATGGCTATTTAGACACTCTTTAGCTGCCAAATACTGCTATCAGTTATGATCTATAATCTACATATATCATATATTATAGATCAAATCTGGTAGCAGTATCTGGCAACTGTAAGAGATTCATTACAAACCTTTCGTGCTAAAGAGAATGTCTAATGCTCTCAAAGTGCTCGATGTCTAGAATCTATATCAATCGTTAAAATATTCAAGGATTATTTGACACTAAGGCAAATATCACAAACCTACGCAACGTTCAAATGTTCCGTTACTAATTTTATCATTATTTTCAGATGGGTGGAATAAGAGTAGGAGAGATCATTCACCTTCTCTTAGGTAAGTAAAGGATGAAGATGATTATAATAGATTTGCAATTCATGTGAAATTATGCTTCACAGATACAGGCAGTCCCCGGGTTACGACGGGTTCGGCTTACGACGTTCCGAGGTTAAGGCGCTTTTCAATTATATTCATCAGAAATTATTTCCAGGGTTACGACGCCTACAACTCTCATCTTGCAGAAGAAATATGACACCAAAAATGGAAAATAATCAATATTTGAAGGTTTTTTGGATGAAAATTGCAATAAGAATGCAGTTTCCAAAGTTTCCAATGCACCCAAAGGATTAAAAGTAAGGTTTTCTTAGGATTTTTGATGATGTTCCGGCTTCCGACGAATTTCGGGTTACAACGCGTCTCAAGAATGGAACCCCCGTCGTAACCCGGGGACTGCCTATACACACCTAAAAATGTCCATACAACAAACCAGTCTTTAGTTATACTTGTATTAAAAAAGCAGTAGTTTCCGATACTGAAGAAGACCCTTGTCTTCACACAATTGCTCTAAAACCTTGGTTATTGATGAAGCATCAGCATATAGTTCTCCTCCTGCCAGCCCTTAAGAAGTACTAAAAATCTGTCTTCATAAAAGCTACAGTGGCCTCTTCCTATACAACTTCCCTAGTTTACCTTGCCAGTGAAGGTACAAGCTAAGGCCTTGATCCAAAAGTAATTTGTTTGAAGGAGGGACAATAGCAGCCATTCAAACTAGCTAGACAACCAAGTTAGGCACGTGCCATAATAAGTGATGTTGAAGGATGTATTTATTTAAACGCAAAGCCTTGGGTAGGGCAGTGATTAGTTACTTAGTATATATAGGTATACTTATATAAGTATATTACAAAAAACTGCTTGTAATATGGAGTAATTAATTCTTATTACAATTTTGCCCTACACTCCCGTTACTGCATATGAGTGCCAAGTGTTGACTGGATGAATTCCTCATGACTTGGATATCTAAATAAGATTGGCTAAAACAGTTCTGACAGCAATTAATTAATGCTAAATGATAAATTAATACAGTAACTCAAATCAACTACAGCATATGAATATCAACTAAGCAAGATTTGTCTTAACACCACAAAGCACCACGCCAATTTAAAATTATTCACATCAAGATACCTACCAGTGTAATATCCGCAACAACAGGCTATGGTAAGGAGTAAACTGGGTTGATGTAAATTGCATTGGGTGATGTCTTGCGTGGTCATAGTAATCACACAATTCGTGAATCATCCTCTGTTCTACAGTGGCCAAAACACAACCTGGGTTCGTCAAATTCATCAGATACGCTCTAATGCTTTCCCTTGAACCTCGAGGGCCAACACCCTCTAGCGATGACAGTTCTTGTTCTGAAAAATTAAATCTACTATGATTTAAGGAAAAATCAAATGCTGATGCTGGAGAAGAATAACTTAAATGTTACCTAGCAGTATATAAATCCAAAATTCTTGATAAACATTACCTAAGTACAGTAAAACCATAACCAGCCAACAAAACTATTGACACTAATTAATGAACTCACCACCTCCCAAATAACAGACCTAAAATCTGTGACTTGGGTGGTATGGTCATTGTCAAATGTAAATTTATGTTATGGCTGTTTAATTTATTTACACTGTCAGATTGTTACTTAACATAAAGACTAATATTTTCCTCATGATAGGAACTAAGGTGAGTGGAAATTGTTAAGTTTTGTCATTCAGTTAATATAGCATCTTTAACCTGTGACAAAAAATAGATAATGACTGGCTCTGACAAACAGCTGCTATTCCCAAAGTTATAGTTAAAGCGAGAACTTACAGATGATATGTTATGAAGGGGTTTCTCTCATCTGCTATTAGAAAATTGCATATGATGAGTATACAGCAGAAAAACACCAGAAAATGCCTCAACTTCAAATGTTTGAGTATTAGTGTAATTTGCTACAATAAGAAAGAAATAATACAAGGTCACATACATGGCTATTGCTTAAATACTTACCTACCTATTAAAAATAAACATCCTATTACATAATTTGCTTGCATTTGCAGTCCACTTACCAAGGTATTTCATATTATCAATTGCTTTCATTCTAAAGTAATATGGAGGAAGGTCTGCATTAGAATGACTATCAACTTCTAAAGTCAGTAATTTGGGTTCATGGTATATGTCTGCAACACGGTCTAATCTTCTCTCAATTTCCCGCCTCAGTGTCTGAAAATAAAAGAAGAATGAATGCATCTTGCAAAAAGCAAAAAGGCACTTCTAATAACATTTGATGATTTATATAAGCAACAACCCTTAAAAAGTTTTAATCTTTCCTTAATAAGGAAAATTTTCATATGCTTTCATCAGCAACGCCAGAACAAGTAGACCAGTCAAGTTAAAGATTAACCAGCCTTCACATACTAGGTACCAAAGACAAGTGGGGCATAACCATATCAATTATTAAAAGCAAGTTATGTTTGTGACTAATTCGCAATTCAGGACACAGGGTCTTTACCAAGACCACAAAACAATGCATTTGTAAAGCAATACATATATACTGTAGTCTGCTCTCTTGTGTGAGCATCAAACTAGGAAAATCATGTGCTTTTATCAAGCATAATAACTTGAAATATATAGCATATTCTATACACAGACAAATGGATATCCTTACAGAGTGTAAAACCTGCAGACATTAATTACCTTTTTGGCCTCAGAACCTGGTATATGCGGATCCCTCTTTGATCTGTCTCGTATTCGACCGACTTGTCGTTTCAGACACGTTATGATCAGAAATATCGTAAAGATGATGACCACGATGAACATGAGAGTCATTGCTTCTGCTGTAGGCATTGCTGAAGCGATTAATTCTTTCCCCTTCAATTTTAGGTTAAAGGTTTGAGGTCTGGAAAGAGCTGAAAATAATGGGAAAATTATAAGTATCATTCGTAAGAACACCAATCATAATGTTAACAAAATTCTTTTGATAAAACAGGAACTCTTCTCCAATTTGTGAAATCATACAATGTTTAGTAAAAATTTGCTTTAAACTAAGAATTGCATTTTGGACTTGAAAATATAATTCTGTTGTTTCATTGTGCTTTTTGAACGATTCTGATGTACATTTCGTTAGCAAATGACCAAACCAACCACACAACATCATGCACTCAGGTAAGGACCTGGTACCCTGGGTTAGGTTAGGTCAGGTGTGGCGGGTCTAAGTCATTTGCGAATGAAAGGAGGCAGAAAAGTTCAGTGTGCTTCTTAAAACATAGGAAAATCATATTTCCATATTCATAATGTGATAACGGTTTTATGTATAATTTTAAGGTTATTTTTAGGTATTACTATTAGGAAATTTGGACCATTCTACCTAGGTATGCCTAGTTCACGACTGGTACCATTACTACAATTTTATGGTTTTTACCCATTTTTTCTTGTATAATTGTTAATTACAAGACAATATATGTACATATATTTCACACGAATGTGTTTTTTGTGTTTTTCACGCATATAGTAAATACGTATAATTAGGTAAGACATAGGTAAACCGAAAACATGAGATAATCTCTGGCCTGACCTACATAGGTCCCTTAGATCTACCTATTGGAGCTTTTGAAATTGGTTAAATACGCATTAATAATTAAACTTTTACTTTAATAAGTTACTCAAGACCATGAATTTCCCCCAAATACCCCAAATCCCGTCAGCATAAATAACCCAAGTGTCATACTTACTTGACAGTTCGAGTCAGTTACAGCCGAAGTCATGCCTTTGTAACGGCACCTCCCCTTTTGTCCAGCTTTATTTTTCAAAGATATTTTAAAAGTTTCTTGGTTGTAATACATTTGTTTTAGTAATGCTCATTAGTAGTTGTAGTTTTATTTTATTTAGAATGTTTTATTATGATTTCTTGCCCCGTGTCTCAAGGTATTCGAGTATAATACTCATAGCACTGTTATGTGGTAACTCAGGTTGTTGTTACTGTAGTACCATGAAGGCAAACTATACACAAAGATATTTTCCATATCTCTTGGCATGATAAGCAACAGTTTCAAATGGTCCTACGTACTCCAATATTAATTTTGGGCAGATTAGTTTTCTTGCTCAGTCAATTGCTTACCTTGGATAACATTGCATACACTAATTTTGCCATATTTCCATTTGGATTTCATATCAGGGAACTACTTTTTTTTTTTTTCCTGTCTACTTTATTTCCCCTTACTACCTTTCAGTCTTTTATATTTGATGTTCTATATTTTAGTGTCCCTCACATAATATAATTATTTTCATATCAAGCCAACATACATTGATTATTTCAATAAGTGCTTTAGTATTTGTTGCAGTCCTTCCAGTGAGATAGTATTATTATTTCTGTTGTAAGATGCAGTTTGTTACAGCCATGAAAAACTCTGGTGAAATATTGCATCCTTGCCTGTTACCATGGAACACTGTCTAAATATAAGGTGATATCATTACTGTATATACGTAGTAGCAACACCATTATATTTTCATGAGTTTTATCTTATTTAGGGAGTCATTATATTTTTTCAGACATGGGACTTGAAGACTAGCCTACTGGTATTAACTTTTAGGCCACCTGGACTTATAAACAATGCACTATCAGAAACAATGTATGGTACTCACATCAATTTACTTTGTAAAAATCAAGTGAAAGTATAAATACCTTGTATGCATATTTTTTTATATTACAAACAAAATGCTGCACTGAAGGCACTGCCTGGGCAAGTGTTGCTAGAATTGTCTTTGTTGCTAAGTTATTTTGCACAAATTTTTCACATTTTTATTTATTTAAAAGATATTTTCATGATTTCAAACCAACTAAAAGATATCTTCACAATTTCAAACAAATTTCTTCACGTGTAAAGGCTTTGAAGAGAATTTGCAAAAAATCAGCCATTCTGAAAACCAACACTTGCAAACAAAAATAGACACCCATAATAAAGCATCAAAGGAACCATTTTTCACATTAATGGCATCAGTAACCTTGTCATCTGTGGTACCAAATGATCCTTACTCAAGTCAGTATATTAAAATAATAAAGGACAAACAATAAAAAGATCCAGTTTAATAAAATACTTATATTGAAAATGGTAAATACATGTTATTCATCCTGTGTTATTCCAATAATATGACTTTTGGAAATATTATGCATGCCTTCTTCATTGTATATATAACTAAGTATAATTCATATATCAAAGAAAGCTTAAAATATTCTCAATTTGTGCAGATATGAAAAGGTCAAGACCATCATCTTCCTACGATTTGGTTCGTTTCTGCACTTCTGGTGGAAATTCCTTAGGGAGGGAAGCAACACAACTGACGCAGAATCTTTTAGTATAGAAGATGCTGCAAGAACTTGACTGGCACACAACACGTTTGCAAACAGAGCAAGATGACCCAAGGAGCAAGAACGACTCTACACCTCCACTCTGGAATGGATCACGCAACAAGTAACAATCCTCCAAGAAAGTAACGCCCTTATGAAATGGGGGCTTGCATCCATAGTAATGATAGATTTCTGAGAGGCCGCATATTTCACAGGTAAAGTATTTGTCTTCCTTATTATACTGATCTTTCGAAGCCATGGATGTTTATACTTCAACACTTTCTAAAATTCATAAGCTTGAATATCTTATACTAGTAGTGCCTGTCATTTCAGCGTACAGTAGGGTATGTACCTGCAAAAAAAAAAATAAATAAATAATAAAAGGTAATTTAAGACAGATGTCATGATTTGTAAGTCCCAGACCATTGCCCTAAATAGCCTTATGCCTTAGTATATCAAAGAAGATTCTGCAATACTAGATATTAGGAGACTACTCTGTATAGGTAACGACACTACATCTTACTCCCCATCTTCATGGAAGGGGAGATATCCTGCTTATTAGTCCCCACAAACCTATATAACAAATGTACTTATCACTAAACTACATCAGTAATGCATTGTTAAGAAATACTGTTAACAGTTTTTTTTTCTTAAACTAGGATTCACTGATAAAAAACTATTTCAGTATGTTCAGTAATTTTACTGATATGTACTATTATGAAAAATCAAAAGTAGCAGTCTATGAGTTGGACAATCATGGCTAAACAACCCCGTCCCTGTTTCACCTCTTCAATCACCTACTTGCTTCCCCAGTAAAAGTACAACTGTAGCTCTGTACCTGAGAGCAAGAATCGTTTCAGTCCTTTTATCCTTATAAAATATAAACCCAATATTTAACTGATGTGCCCAAGCTTTTCCTGATAGAGGTGGCTGCTTAAGGAAGGCACACTGCAAAGAACTTATGTAATGCCTACAGTGCACCGCATGAGATGCACTGATGGCACTAGCCCCCTATGGGATTCTACACTAGGGTAGGTTAAAGTAAGATGTATCTTGAGAATACTATACTGATATAATTCAGTAGTCGTGTCACCAAAGTGAAGTGCATGAGTGTGCATGTATGCATGTGTAAGGTTTAATCAGAAACTAATAATGCACACAGTGTCTTTTCCAAAACGGTAGCCATCTCTTAAAATTGTTAACTTATAATTCTATAGCAGCCACCTCTCCAGAAACACGGCCACCTTCCCGAAAAAGTAATTGAATTCGCTGCCATGAGCATCAGTTAAGAGTTGTGGCCCAACCAGGCAGCACACCGAGACTTCTGCGCTCCTCTCGAAGAAAGGGTTTTCGGTTAATCTCCTAAATTACAAGATAATGGCACAATTCAAGCTCTTTTTCGGGAAGTGGCCGCGTTCCGAGAGAGGTGGCCACTATGTCGGCACTTGGTCATTTACCCTATCTCTAAAAATTGTTAAATTTTAATTCTATAAGTTTATATTCACTCAAAATTTTCCTTACAATATCTTTTATATTGGACATATAACCTGCACTGTTTGAGCATTGCTAGAAAATGGGGCACTTCAGTCAACACATCAACATCACTGGACGTCACAATACAACCTCAAAGCATTTTAACCCCAAACTTTAGCTTACTTTTTGTACTGCTAGAGTAAAATGTACCACTATAGCCTAGGGTAAAATATCGAATGGTTGACCTCTACCGTAGTGCGACCACCTTCTCAAAAAATAACTTTAACTCGTCCTGTAACCCGTGATAGACATTAATAGTCAAGAGCCAAAAAATAACTTCAACAGGTCCTGTAAGCCGGGATAAGACATTACACAAGAGCCAGCAGCGTCCGTCGAAGCCACACCTCGCGACCTCTATACTTTCCCCTCAAAGTAAGTTTTTTCCTCCAAAAATTCACAAATTAAGGCCATTAATTTCTGATTTTCGGGAAGGTGGTCGCACCATGGTAGAGGTGGCTGCAGGTGGCCATTCAGTATATTACCTTAGTATAGTTCCCAAATTGCAGGTGCTCCCCTATGTTTATTTCGTAGAATAACTTTACCAATAAGTTTTTCCACTTCCTTAGCTAGATATTAGTAGGTAATATTAATGGTGTTCTGGCATCGAAATTTCACCACCTTTGACACATCGTGACCGCGATGGGCACCTGAAACAGACGTCCAATTTAATCAATTATTCCAATTAATTCCATATTGTGCTTTGAGTATATCTCTATATATCACTATTTGAGCCATTTAATGGCTTGACTACACTCTAAACAATGTTAAAATCACCAATATCAATAGTAGCGGTAATGCTACGGTGGTAGTGGTTGCCATTAGTAGTAGTAATTGATTGAGCGTAACTATGGAACGGCCTCTCTTTGCTGGGAGTGAAAAAAAACTGTTTTGTGGTTTATTGTTTTTCATGGTACCTTGTATGATGCTTTTGTTAAACTCCTTCCATTCTGTATAGATAAATTTGTTAAAAATTAATATTCTAGTTATTATTTCGTAATTTCTTCATGATAAAGTGGCCTGAAACCCTGGGAGTGGGAAAATTTTTTTTTTCGTGCTTGATAATTCTTTTATGATACCATATAGGATGCTTTTGATAAACTGCTTCCATTCTCCCTAGATACATTTGTTAAAGTTATGATTTTAGTTATTATTTCTTCATTATCTTCATGATTAAGTGGAATGAAACGGCCCCTCTTCTCTAGGAGTGGGACAATTTTTTTTTCTCTAGAAAGATTTGTTAAAATTAAGATTTTAGTAATCATTTCATCATTATCTTCATGATAAAGTGGCTATTGTTCAACCGCTTTTGAAAGGTAAACTTGAATATCAAAGCCGAAGTTTATACTATAGATCTGTTTGGAATCCATCATTCATGCTGAAATTATTGGGATATGCTAATTATAAAAATCTAATTCTTTACATAGAAAAATCAAGTGCTTCACCAAATGTGTGATTATTATACAGCTAGTTACTCACATGGAAAGTTTAAGAACTTTAATGGTTATTTAGTCTGCTTATAGACCGTAAAATTTCACAAAGACTGCTGAATGCTAGTTGTAAATGACCTATTGGAAAGGTGGATGGTGGCAGATCTGGTAAGTCTTAATCATTTTCTCTTAAGTATCCTATACAGATATAGTATATTAATCTTGTTGAATCATTGCTTTGACATGTGCCATTGCAACTCAACAGTGCAACAGTATTACCAAAATGACACCCCTTCTTTGATGACAACATCAGTCACAAGGTTTTTAACAGGACAGCCATCAGGATGTTTTCGCAATAGAAGAAACATTTCTGAAATGACATCAAGTAACTCTCACATCAAAGTCACATATTTTATCAGTAATTTGCACCAGATTACCATTGACATTCACCTTAATGTAACCAGTGCTCTGTAAGTAATTGACAGCCAGGTTGTGATCAACAAAAGACTAAGAAGAAAAGATGGCTGGGCTGTTACCTTACCAGAAACGTAGGCATTTCCTTTAAATTTTCATTGATATAAGTGTTACCATAACGTTACTTTTATTACAGTGTGTGTTACTTACAAGATATTAACTAATTCATCTGTAAAGTAGGTAGTAGTTCATGTTACAGTGTCATTGTAAAACCAGCGACCTAGAGTACTGAACTTGAAAGGAGGAAGAAGAAGAATTATTTGTCAACTCACAATTCCCGATTTCGAGTTCCTTGGTGCATCGGTTTTGTGTGAACTGTGACCACTTGAAATGCGATTTTAAGCCATTTGATTAGAAAAATGGTACCTAGCCTATAAGGAGTTTGATTTTCTTAAGAAGAGGGCGGTAAGTTTTTTGATACCAACAAATCTTTTATTTACATTTCCCTGAGAATGTTTTATTCTTTTTTTTTACCCATTTTATGATTGTAGGGTAGTAATAGCATGCATTTTTTTGCCTTTTTACCATTTTTATGATTGTAAGGTAGTAATAGCATGCAGTTTTTTTCTTTTTACCATTTTTATGATTGTAGGTTAATATCATTGCAGGGTACTACCTATTTTTTTTTCTTTTTAACTTTTTTACTAGGTAGTACCTATTGTAGGTTAGGTAACAGCATTGCAGAATACTATTATTTTTTACCCTGGTAGATCTAGGGTACTAATCCGCAGCGGCTTAGACTATGGCAGTTGCGGTTTTTTATGCAGTTTTACCTACTAAAGAATTTTAATAATATTTATTCGGACGACTGCAATTAACCCCCCAGGGGCCAGTACTAAACACGGTGAAATACATTAGACGCCCCAATTCCTAGTGGATGTCGTATCCGCAGTTATGTTCCTTGCAGTCCGTGCGGACTGCTTCTGTAGAAATACCTTTACCCTTTTTAGGATTGTAAGGTAATAGCATGCATTTTTTTGGTAATTCTACAGAATAGTTCCGCACCGACTGCAAGGAACGTAACCGCGGATACGACATCCACTAAGGATTGGGGACGTCCAATGTATGAAGCTGTGTTCAGTACTGGCACCCGGGGGTTAATTACAGTCGTCCAAATATTACTTAAAAAAAATTCTTGTTCAGGAGGTAAAACTGCATAGAAAACTGCAACTGCCATAGTCTAGGCCGCCATGGAATAGTACTGTAGATATATCATTTTTCTTTACCAATTTTACAATTTTAGTGTAATAGCACTACAGGGTACTATTTTTTCTTTGTTACGATTGTTGGGTTGTAGCATTGAAGGGTACTATATTTTTCTTTTTTATG
>NC_087204.1:102282871-102324774 GCF_015104395.2 Macrobrachium nipponense
CATAAAAAAGAAAAATATAGTACCCTTCAATGCTACAACCCAACCCAATCGTAACAAAGAAAAAATAGTACCCTGTAGTGCTATTACACTAAAATTGTAAAATTGGTAAAAAAAAAATGATATATCTACAGTACTATTCCATGGCGGCCATAGGGACTATGGCAGTTGCAGTTTTCTATGCAGTTTTTACCTCCTGAACAAGAATTTTAAGTAATATTTGGACGACTGTAATTAACCCCCGGGTGCCAGTACTGAACACAGCTTAATACATTGGACGTCCCAATCCTTAGTGGATGTCGTATCCGAAATTATAACTAAAAATATTAATTTTTTAAACAAATTTATCTATACATGAAGGAAGGAGTTTAACAAAAGCATCATACAAGTACCATGAAAAACAAATTAACCACAAAAAGTTTTTTTTTCTCACTCCCAGCAAAGAGGGGCCGTTTCATAGTTACGCTCAATCATTTACTACTACTATGCAACCACTAACCACCGTAACTATCATTACCTGCTACTCTATGATATTGGTGATTTTAACATTGTTTAGAGTGTAATCAAGCCATTGAATGGCTCAAATAGTGATATATAGATATCCCAAAGCACAATATGGAATTAATTGGAATATAATTGATTAAATTGGGCGTCTGTTTCAGGTGCCCATCGGGGTCGTGTCAAGGTGGTGAAATTTCGATGCCAGAACACCATTAATATTACTAATATCTAGCTAAGGAAGTGGAAAAACTTATTGGTAAAGTTATTCTACGAAATAAACATAGGGTAGCACCTGCAATTTGGGAACTATACTAGGGTAATATACTGAATGGCCACCTGCAGCCACCTCTACCATGGTGCGACCACCTTCCCGAAAATCAGAAATTAGCTAATGGCCTTAATTTGTGACTTTTTGGAGGAAAAAACTTGCTTAGAGGGGAAAGTGTAGAGGTCGCGAGGTGGGGCTTCGACGGACGATGCTGGCTGTGTAATGTCTTATCCCGGGTTACAGGACCTTTGAAGTTATTTTTTGGCTCTTGACTACTAATCTCTATCCCGGGTTACAGGACATGTTAAAGTTATTTTTGGGAAGGTGATCGCACTACAGTAGAGGTCAACCATTCGATATTTTACCCTATAGTGGTACATTTTATTCTATAGCAGTACAAAAAGTAGGCTAAAGTTTGGGGTTAAAATGCTTTGGGGTTGTATTGTGACGTCCAGTGATGTTGAAGTGTTGACCTGAAATGCCCCATTTTCTTTTTAGTAATGCCCATACAGTGCAGGTTATATGTCCAATATAAAAGATATTGTAAGGAAAATTTGAGTGAATATAAACTTAGAATTAATTTTAAAATTTTACAATTTTTAGAGACAGGGTAAATGACCAATGCCACATAGTGGCCACCTCTCTCGGAACGTGGCCACTTCCCGAAAAGAGCTTGAATTGTGCCATTATCTTGTAATTTAGGAGATTAACCGAAAGCCCTTTCTTCGAGAGGAGCGCAGAAGTCTCGGTGTGCTGCCTGGTTGGGCCACAACTCTTAACTGATGCTCATGGCAGCGAATTCAATTACTTTTTCGGGAAGGTGGCCGTGTTTCGGGAGAGGTGGCTGCTATAAGAATTATAATTAACAATTTTTAGAGATGGCCACCATTTTGGAAAAAGACTGTGTGCATTATTAGTTTCTGATTAAACCTTACACGTGCATACATGCACACTCATGCACTTCACTTTGGTGACAAGACTACTGAATTATATCAGTATAGTATTCTCAAGATACATCTTACTTTAACCTACCCTAGTGTAGAATCCCATAAGGGGCTAGTGCCATCAGTGCATCTCATGCGGTGCACTGTAGGCATTACATAAGGTTCTTGCAGTGTGCCTTCCTTAGGCTGCCACCTCTATTAGGAAAATCTTGTGCACATCAGTTAAATATTGGGTTTATATTTTTTAAGGATAAAAGGACTGAAACGATTCTTGCTCTCAGATACAGAGCTACAGTTTGTACTTTTACTGGGGAAGCAAGTGAGTGATTGAAGGTGAAACAGGGACGGGTTGTTTAGCCATGGTGTCCAACTCATAGGCTGCTACTTTTGATTTTTCTTAATAGTACATATCTGTAAAATTACTGAACATACTAAAATAGTTTTTTATCAGTGAATCCTAGTTTAAGAAAAAAAACTGTTAACAGTATTTCTTAACAATGCTACTGATGTAGTTTAGTGATAAGTACATTGTTATATAGGTTTGTGGGGACTAATAAGCAGGATATCCCCTTCCATGAAGATGGGGAGTAAGATGTAGTGTCGTTACCTATACAGGGTAGTCTCCTAATATCTAGTATTGCAGAATCTTCTTTGATATACTAAGGCACAAGGGTATTTAGGGCAATGGTCTGGAACTTACAAAACATGACATCTGTCTTAAATTGCCTTTTTTTTATTTTTTATTTTTTTGCAGGTACATACCCTACTGTACGCTGAAATGACATGGCGCTACTAGTATAAAGACATTCAAGCTTATGAATTTTAGAAAGTGTTGAAGTACACACATCATGGCTTCGAAAGATCTGCTATAATAAGGAAGACAAATACTTTACCTGTGAAATATGCGGCCTCTCAGAAATCTATCATTACTATGGATGCAAGCCCCCAGTCATAAGGGCGTTACTTTCTTGGAGGATTGTTACTTGTTGCGTGATCCATTCCAGAGTGGAGGTGTAGAGTCGTTCTTGCTCCTTGGGTCATCTTGCTCTGTTTGCAAACGTGTGTGTGCCAGTCAAGTTCTTGCAGCATCTTCTATACTAAAAGATTCTGCGTCAATTGTGTTGCTTCCCTCCCTAAGGAATTTCCACCAGAAGTGCAGAAACGAACCAAATCGTAGGAAGATGTTGGTCTTGACTTTTTCATATCTCCACAAATTGAGAATATTTTAAGCTTTCTTTGATATATGAATTATACTTACTTATACAATGAAGAAGGCATGTATATTATTTTCAAAAGTCATATTAATGGAGTAACACAGGATGAATAACATGTATTTACCATTTTCAATATAAGTATTTTATTAAACTGGATCTTTTTATTGTTTGTCCTTTATTATTTTAATATACTGACTTGAGTAAGGATCATTTGGTACCACAGATGACAAGGTTACTGTTGCCATTAATGTGAAAAATGGTACCTTTGATGCTATATTATGGGTGTCTATTTTTGTTCAAGTGTTGGTTTTTCAGACCCACAGAATGGCTGGAATTTTTGTAAATTCTCTCAAAGCCAGTGACCCTTACACGTGAAGAAAGAAATTTGTTTGAAATTGAGAAGATATCTCTTAGTTGGTTTGAAATCATGAAGATATCTTTTAAATAAATAATGTGAAAAAATTGTGCAAAATAACTTATCAACAAGCCAATTCTAGCAACACTTGCCCAGGCAGTGCCGTCAGTGGATCATTTGTTTGTAACATAAAAAAAAACTATGCATACAAGATATTTATACTTCACTTTATTTTTACAAAGTAAACTGATGTGAGTACCATACATTGTTTCTGATAGTGCCTTGTTTATAAGTCCAGTTGGCCTAAAAGTTAAAACCAGTAGGCTAGTCTTCAAGTCCCATGTCTGAAAAAATATAAAACTCCTAAATAAGATAAAACTCATGTAAATATAATGGTGTTGCTACTACGTATATACAGTAATGATAGCCCCTTATATTTAGACAGCGTTCCATGGCAACAGGCAAGGATGCAATATTTCACCATAGTTTTTCATGGCTAAACAAACTGTATCTTACAACAGAAAGAATAATACTATCTCACTGGAAAGGACTGCCAACCAAAAATACTTCAGTACTTATTGAAATAATCAATGTTGGCGAAAAGATGGACTTAAAAGTGGACTGTATTATGCTTAACGTTGTTACTTGGTCAAAAACCGCTGAAAGCCTTACGTAACAACACAAAACTCCCTTTGCGGTGCTAAATTCCGGGGAGATATCTCTCAACCCAATTCATTATTAACGAGGATAACACACCAATATCATTAATGAATAGTACCACAATTAAGTACTTTCACTTATTGAGCAGTCCTTGTAGACATGAACTCAGATCATAAATCGCTTGGCGAGATACGACGAGAGGTACCGCGCCTCTCTCACCTAAATGTTGCGAGTACTCACGGGTTGATTTTGAGACCTTAGAGTACCGCTGTGTATCTCGTTTCTAAAAAAAAGTTATTTGCATAACCTTAAAGTATGAACACAAACAAAGGTTTATCAGATCAATTTATATTCACCATCCACAAAACTGAAACAGGAAAAATGAATAAATCGAGGGATATTGAAACGCATTTGATAAATGTAAAGTTAAAATTAATTTAATAACTAAAAGTTAAACATATAAAACAGTAATAACATATAAGTGACAAATGAAATTAATCACTCAAGGGGAATTGTAAATCAATGGCACTCAAATGAAACAAATTCGACAAATTCAAAGAATAAGGGCCAATCGCCATTTCTAAATCCACACACACATCACTACACAACACTAGATTACAGGTCACCTCAAAAGTTGAGCCAAGAAGCTGTCGTTCCGTCCTGCATTCGGGTTTTTGTTTGGGGAAAAAAAAAAGAGACAAGTGTACTACGCACATACGCATACACACCCCTAGAAGGGCACACAAAGAAGCGTTCAGATGGGCGAACTACTCAAATTCTATTTGGCCTTGGAACTACTACCCTTCTTTTACCCTCCGATCTCTTTGACCTCTCCTAATGGCTTCTCTGGCAAGAGGCACAAACAAGACCCAACAACACCTTCAACCTTTACCATACGTAATATGCGCAATACATTCGCCAAGAACAATTTCACATATATAAAGACATTTATGTCAAAAGACTTCGTCTTTGTGTAAAACCATCTTTTCGGTGCTAACCGCACCACAGATACTACGTACGTACTAGAACATAGCAAAATCAAGATAAAAATAATGTTAAAAGTGTCATTCTCGAATAGATGTGGTTCTTTCACCCTTATTATATTTTACAAAATATATGGGCATGCAAATATGTTTGGTTTTCACATGAATACAAATACAGTAACGTAGTTCCTGTCTGTCGATTACCTGACAGACAGTGAAAATCGGTCAATAATTTCTTATGAGACAGATACTAATAACTATAATAAGAGACAGATAGCACGGACACAGGTGAATACACAAAAACATTAGAAAATAAAATCGTTGTGAGAGGAATTCCTCTCAATCAATGTATGTTGGCTTGATATAAAAAATAATGTATTATGTGAGGGACATATATGAAAACAAAATATAGAACATCAAATATAAAACAAAGATTGAAAACGTGAGGAGTAGGGGAAATAAAGTGGTCAGGAACAAAAATAAATGAATAAATAAATAGAATAAAAGTAGTTCCCTGATATGAAACCCAAATGGAAATATGGCAAAATTAGTGTATGCAATGTTATCCAAGGTAAGCAATTGACTGAGCAAGAAAACTAAGCTGCCCAAAATTAATATTGGAGTGTGTAGGACCATTTGAAACTGTTGCTTATCATGACAAGAGAGGATGGAAAATATCTTTGTGTATAGTTAGCCTCATGGTACTACAGTAACAACAACTTGAGTTGCCACCATAACAGTGCTATGAGTATTATACTCGAATACCTTGAAACACGGGCGGAAGAAATCATAATAAAACATTTCTAAATAAAATCAAACTACATCTACTATGAGCATTACTAAAACAAATGTATTACAACCAAGAAACTTTTAAAATATCTTTGAAAAATAAAGCTGGACAAAAGGGGAGTTGCCGTTACAAAGGCGGCCATGCACTTCGGCCGTAACTGACTCGAACTGTCAAGTAAGTATGACACTTGGGTTATTTATGCTGACGGGAATTGGGTTATTTGGGGCAAATTCATGGTCTTGATAACTTATTAAAGTAAAAGTTTTAAATTATTAATGCGTATTTTTACCAATTTCAAAAGCTCCAATAGGTAGATCTAAGGGACCTGTGTAGGTCAGGCCAGAGATTAGGTAGGTACTACCTATCATGTTTTTCGGTTTATGTCTTAATTAGCCTATACTATTTATTTGCGGGAAAATCACTAAAAACACATTCGTGTGAAATATATGTACTATATTGTCTTGTAATAACCAATTATACAAGAAAAAAATGGGTAAAAATCATGAAATTGTAGTAATGGTACCAGTCGTGAACTATACTACTACCTAGTTAGTAGTAGGTATAGAATGGTCCCAAATTTCCTAATAGTAATACCTATAAAAACTAACCTTAAAATACTATACTATTAAACCGTTATCACATTATGAATATGAAAATATGATTTTCTATGTTTTAAGAAGCACTCTGAACTTTTCTGGCTCCTTCGTTCGCGAATGACCTAACCCGCCACACCTTCCTCTGACCTAACCTAACCCAGGGTACCAGGTCCTTACCTGAGTGCATGATGTTGTGTGGTGATTTAGTCATTTGCTAACGCAAAGTTACATCAGAATCGTTCAAAAAGCACAATGAAACAACAGAATTATATTTTCAAGTCCAAAATGCAATTCTTAGTTTAAAGCAAATTTTTACTAAACATTGTATGATTTCACAAATTGGAGAAGAGTTCCTGTTTTATCAAAAGAATTTTTTGTTAACATTATGATTGGTGTTGTTATGAATGATACTTATAATTTTCCTTTATTATTTTCAGCTCTTTCCAGACCTCAAACCTTTAACCTAAAATTGAAGGGTAAAGAATTAATCGCCTCAGCAATGCCTACAGCAAAGCAATGACTCTCATGTTCATCGTGGTCATCATCTTTACGATATTTCTGATCATAACGTGTCTGAAACGACAAGTCGGTCGAATACGAGACAGATCGAAGAGGGATCCGCATATACCAGGTTCTGAGGCCAAAAAGGTAATTAATGTCTGCAGGTTTTACACTCTGTAAAAGCAAATGATTTTCCAAGTTTGATGCTCACACAAGAGAGCAGACTACAGTATATATATTGCTTTACAAATGCATTGTTTTGTGGTCTTGGTAAAGACCCCATGTCCTGAATTGCAAATTAGTCACAAACATAACTTGCTTTTAATAATTGATATGGTTATCCCCCACTTGTCTTTGGTACCTATGTAGTACGTGAAGGCTGGTTAATCTTTAACTTGACTGGTCTGCTTGTTCTGGCGTTGCTGATGATAGCATATGAAAATTTTCCTTATTAGGAAAGATAAAACTTTTTACAAGGGTGTTGCTTATAGAAAATCATCAAATGTTATTAGAGTGCCTTTTTGCAAGATGCATTCATTCATTCTTCTTTTATTTTTCAGACACTGAGGCGGGAAATTGAGAGAAGAATTAGACCGTGTTGCAGATATATACCATGAACCCAAATTACTGACTTTAGAAGTTGATAGTCATTCTAATGCAGACCTTCCTCCATATTACTTTAGAAAATGAAAGCAATTGACAATATGAAATACCATTGGTAAGTGGACTGCAATGCAAGAAAAAAAGTAATAGGATGTTTATTTTTAATAGGTAGGTAAGTATTTAAGCAATAGCCAGTATGTAACCTTGTATTATTTCTTTCTTATTGTAGCAAATTACACTAATACTCAAACATTTGAAGTTGAGGCATTTTCTGGTGTTTTTCTACCAATATACTCATCATATGCAATTTTCTAATGCAGATGAGAGAAACCCCTTCGTAACATATCATCTGTAAGTTCTCGCTTTAACTATAACTTTGGGAATAGCAGCTGTTTGTCAGAGCCAGTCATTATCTATTTTTTGTCACAGGTTAAAGATTCTATACTAACTGAATGACAAAACTTAACAATTTCCACTCACCTTAGTTTCCTATCATGAGGAAAATATTAGTCTATATGTTAAGTAACACAATCTGACATTTTAAATAAATAAACCACCATAACATAAATTTACATTTGACAATGACCATACCACCCAAGTCACAGATTTTAGGTCTGTTATTAGGGAGGTGGTGAGTTCATTAATTAGTGTCAATAGTTTTGTTGGCTGGTTATGGTTTTATTGTACTTAGGTAATGCTTATCAAGAATTTCAGATTTATATACTGCTAGGAAAACATTTAAGATATTCTTATCCAAGCATCAGCATTTGATTTTTTCCTTAAATCATAGTAGATTTAATTTTTCAGAACAAGAATGTCATCGCTAGAGGGTGTTGGCCCTCGAGGTTCAAGGAAAGCTTTAGAGCGTATCTGATGAATTTGACAAACCCAGGTTGTGTTTTGGCCCACTGTAGAACAGAGGATGATTCACGAATTGTGTGATTACTTATGACCACGCAAGACATCACCCAATGCAATTTACATCAACCCAGTTTACTCCTTACCATAGCCTGTTGTTGCGGATATTACACTGGTAGGTATCTTGATGTGAACAATTTTAAATTGACATGGTGCTTTGTGATGTTAAGATAAATCTTGCTCAGTTGATATTCATATGCTGTAGTTGACTTGAGTACTGTATTAATTTATCATTTAGCATTAATTAATTGCTGTCAGAACGGTTTTAGCCAATCTTATTTAGATATCCAAGTCATGAGGAATTCATCCTCCAGTCAACACCTGGCACTCATATGAAGTAACGGTAGTGTAGGGGACAAAATTGTAATGAAAATTAATTACTCCACAGGTATTCATACAGATTACAAGCTGTTTATTGTAATATGCTTATATAAGTATACCTATATATACTAAGTAACTAATCACTGCCCTACCCAAGGCTTTGCGTTTAAATAAATACATCCTTCAACATCACTTATTATGGGCATGTGCTTAACTTGGTTGTCTAGCTAGTTCGAATGGCTGCTATTGTCCCTCCTTCAAACAAATTACTTTTGGATCAAGGCTTTTAGCTTGTACCTTCACTGGCAAGGTAAACTAGTGACAGTTGTATAGGAAGAGGCCTCTGTAGCTTTTATGAAGACAGATTTTAGTACTTAATTCTTAAGGGCTGGCAGGAGGAGAACTCTATATGCTGATGCTTCATCAATAACCAAGGTTTTAGAGCAATTGTGTGAAGACAAGGGTCTTCTTCAGTATCGGAAACCACTGTTTTTTTAATACAAGTATAACCAAAGACTGGTTTGTTGTATAGACATTTTTGGTGGTGTGTACAGGCAGTCCCCAGGGTTACGATGGGGGTTCCGTTCTTGAGGACGCGTTGTAACCCGAAATTCGTCGTAAGCCAGAACATCATAAAAAATCATTAATGGAAACCTTACTTTTTAATGCTTTGGGTGCATTTGAAACTATGGAAACTGCATTCTTATTGCAATTTTCATCCAAAAAACCTTCAAATATGATTATTTTCCATTTTTGGTGTCATATTTCTTCTGCAAGATGAGAGTTGTAGGCGTCGTAACCCTGGCACATGCGTCGTAACCCTGGAAATAATTCTGATGAATATAATTGAAAAGCGCCTTAACCTCGGAACGTCATAAGCCGAACCCGTCGTAACCCGGGGACTGCCTGTATCTGTGAAGCATAATTCACATGAATTGCAAATCTATTATAATCATCTTCATCCATTACTTACTTAAGAGAAGGTGAATGATCTCTCCTACTCTTATTCCACCCATCTGAAAATAATGATAAAATTAGTAACGGAACACTTGAATGTTGTGTAGGTTTGTGATATTTGCCTTAGTGTCAAATAATCCTTGAATATTTTAACGATTGATATAGATTCTAGACATCGAGCACTTTGAGAGCATTAGACATTCTCTCAGCACGAAAGGTTTGTAATGTATCTCTTACAGTTGCCAGATACTGCTACCAGATTTGATCTATATGATATAGATTATAGATAATACCTGATAGTAGTATTTGGCAGCTAAAGAGTGTCTAAATAGCCATTGAAGTGTTTGATGTCTCAAGAATTTATATATTGTCAAATAATCTTCAAAATTTTAATGAACAAGTTCTTTCTAATTGCCTTTGGTCCAAAAATCCCATTACAACATTTCAGTATTGATATACAGTATGTACATACATACTATATAGATTATTTAAAAATTGAATCTTCCTATGCGAGATTCTATTATTGAATAGCAATTATGGATGTCTGTTATTGCAAGAATTCTCCTTATTTTTACTTTTTATATAACTTCATAGCATAAATATGAACAATTGTTTAGTCACTGTATACAAGTATATGTAAAGATAATTCCAATTAGTGGCCAGGGAAGTAATTGCTGTCTATTATTACAGTGGACGTGGGGAACGGGGAGAAATTAACGGGTCGCATGATTTTCAACGGTAAAAGCACCAAGTGCCACGATTCTGCTATTGACGAGCCAGAGCATGACCACAGTGGAGATGAATGAAAACTTGATAATCAGTGATTCCAGCATGGTCTTACTTCATAGGCCTTCGTCGTTTGAAGGTTTCCACAGACGATAATTTTGAGACGTCCGTGTGATCGCCCGTTCAATACAGTATTTAGTAAAGTATTTATTAAGTTGTAGTGGTGGTACGCTACATGATTTTGTCAGTTAAAAGCACAATGTTTGAAATTAACTCCTCTCATATAATTTTTGTGAATGTTTTTTGCTTTTGTTGCTAAATCATTTCAGCATTTAATTACTTTTTGATTTATTAATGTCAGTTAGTGGTTGAATGTTATCTAGTCAATTTTAATGAATCATTGCTTACATACTAGCTAGCTTTAGTTTCTCATTCAAGTCATGGGTATGCTGTGATATTCTCTAGATAATGTGGAGTCTCCACTGGAGTATGAATGTAAAATAGTTCTACAGACTGAAGGGAATTCTTATGTACGTATTCCTCTTTGGTTAAGAAGGGCTAAAGATGGATACATTGTGTTTTTTTTGAATTATGGTTCATCTTATTTGAGGCTTGAGATGCGCAAACTTATCTTTTATATGGCTTCGAGAAGTATATTAAAGACAAGTCTAGCTTGTGAATGATTGAATAAATTATGAAAGTCAGGCTATAAAGCCATGCACAGAGACACCTTCAACCATTCAGTGCTTAAAACAGTGAAAAGAGGCAGTTGGAGTATTTGGACTACAAGATAAACCTAGAAAACAAAGGAGAGGAAGTAACAAGGATCAAAAGGTGGAGCTAGAATAATATTCCACGGTAACGATAAGGAATAAAAAGAGAGGTTGGAAAACGAGGGTAGAAAGGGAAAAAAAGAATGAGTAAAGTCAAAGGCTAAAAAGTGGGTGCTGAAGGGAAGTTGCAAATACTCATAACAAATTTTAATGACCAGTTGTTAGTGTTTTACAAATTACAGATTATGTTAGGTTGGAATTTGTTCACTGATTTTTGTTTTCCAAGAATGAATTTCAATACAACTGAAATTTATTTTTAAATGAAGTTAACTGCAATTTTTATAATTTGAAACTAAAGTTGAACTGCAGGAAAGTAGAGGAGGGATTACATTGCTCTGCATCTATTTATCATTTAGGCCATGAGTTTTGGAATTAAATTGCTCCTCTTGTCTGTCACCTGGAACAGTGGTTCTCAACCCGAGTCCCTGGCACATTAGCATCAGTGACATGTTTTCAAATTGGAGACTGCTGAAAGAACCTGTTTTTTACTTAATGTAGATTTGTTTTTCCATGCTAACTCGTTTTTGATAAATAATTTTACATGTAACTACAGGAAAATCTTGCAGTACAGATCACTAATACGTGCATTTATGTTTGAATGAGAGAGGACCTTAGACTACAAATGCCAGAATACAAAATGAAAAGAAACTGGAGAACTTCTGAAAAGCTACTGTTGTAGATGAAATACGTATCTGAAGGCAATATTACCCAACTATGGATGTAAAAGTTTTTAAATGTGTTTGTGGACTTGAGTGCAATGGAAATACTGTGCACTTCTGCGTATATTATCTGTTTATGACCTCCGGAAAAATTGTATTGGTGCAACAAAGTGTTCATGGCTGTCCTGAGAATGACTAACTCACTTTGGCCCGGTCTAGTTGAGAACCACTGATCTAGAAAGAAATTTATGAAACGATTTCATGTATTTAAGATATTGAAGTAGTTGTGCTATAACTGATATTTAATACTTTATTTCTACCTGCATAAATTTTTGCTTAAAAAGATTAATTACAGGATTAAAATTGTATCTTTGTTTGACAAGAGGAATAAGGATATCATTATGATTTGTTCTTGAGAAATGAAGTATATGATACAAGTACAATGTTATGCGGATCTAATACTCTTAGTCATTCCTAGCCTTATACAGTATGCATATTTATTTTTTTTCTTGATCATTGCAAACGTGTTCATATGTTTGTAAAATAAAATATTAAATTTGTATAGTACTGTATACAGGTTCTAGAGAACTTTGGTAAAATATGCTAAGAAAAATGTTACCACAGTATTAGAGGTTTGATCATAAATCTTAATATTCTCTCAGATTTGAAGAATACTTCCATTTCAATAAAATCACAAATTAAATAATTATTATAATTTACATCCCAATTGTGTCATCATTTCATAGGAAAAGATTAGCGCCTCAGTGGTTTAATCGGTATGGTGTTAGCCGAGTTCGATTCTCGGGCAGGCCAATGAGGGGTTAGAGATGTGTATTTCTGGTGATGGAAGTTCACTCTCAACGTGGTTCAGAAGTCATGTAAAGCCGTTGACACCGTTGCTGAATAACCACTGGTTCCATGCAATGTAAAAACACCACACAAACAAACAAACATAGGAAAAGATTGCCCTTTTAAAACTGGCATTTATAATTAATAAATTCAAGACCAATGGTCCATCAGTGTCATTTATGAGCACACAAGTCTGGTACTACACCCCAACCTCTCATATGGCTCTCATGTGACCTCCCCCACCCCCACGACCCCCACAATCATACAAATTAGGCCAGAAGGTTTAGGAAAGACAGTTTTCCATTCTGTATGCAAACACCCAAGTGTCATTTACTTAATCATGGTAATTTTATGCTAAGGTACAAAAAATTATGAATTTTAATCAAAGTTGTGGGGCCACATGTTTGATCTCTCTTTACACAGGTTCTGGTGAACGATGCTTGGATTCTTAGAGGGAAATGACTTTAGTTTTGACGTAGGTACTTTCTCTACAGTGATCTTGTGTTTCAAAGTGGGGACTACTAGGTTTATAAACGTACTACTGTAGGCAGTTAAACTGTTACCTCTTTTGCATCAGCTTTCCCCTTTTTGCGGGTCCTGTAGGGGTTGTCCCATCAGTGCAATTCACACAGTGCACTGTAGGCCGGCCCTTACTGAAACGTTCTCTGCAGCGTCCCTTCAGCCCTTAGCTGAAACTCCTTTTACTGTACCTCTGTTCATATTCTCTTTTGTCCAACTTACTTTTCACCCTCTTCTAAAACAATTCTTCCAACTTGCTTTCCACCTTTTCCTAACAATTTTTTTTCATGGTGCAACTGTGAGGGAGGAACTTTTTCTCTCAATTTCACTTACTTTCAGTGCTGTTTGACCTCATAGGTCCCAGAGTTTGCCCTTTGACCAAAATTTTATATTCTAATTCCAATTTAAGGCTGAGATTTTCTCTCTTGATTCCAACTTAAATGAGGTAAGATTCATAATTGAGAAGAGATGGGAGTATGCAAAGCCAATATTCTGTGCTTTTATAGACTTGGAGAAAGCGTATGATTCAGTATGGAGGGATGGAATGTGGAGAGTGGCAGAACACTATGGTATACCACTGAAAGTGATAAGGATACTAAAGAACTGGTACAAGGAGTGTGCAGCTGTGTACAGCTGGATGGACAGCAAAGTGACTGGTTCCCAGTTGGAAGTGGGCTAAGACAGGGATGTGTTATGTCACCCACCTTGTTTAATGTATATATTGACCACATAATGAGAAGAGTGATGGAAAATGAAAACAAGAGGGGCTAGTATTGGTGGAGAAGTTTTATGGATTTGGACTTTGCTGATGATGTTGCGTTGGTTGCTGATACGTGGCTGGTGCTGGTAGGTATGGTAATGAGGATGGAGACAGAGACACAGAATTTGGGCTTGAACATCAGCACAAAGAGGAGCGAGATCATGGTTGTGAGTAAGGATGATGATTGGGTGCACATGGAGGATATGACAATCAGAGGACAAGAACTCAAGCAAGTTGAGAAATTTGTTTACTTGGGAAGTGTGGTAACAGCAGACGGGAGGCAAAATTGAAGATATACAAAAGAAGAAAAACTAGGAGCAGCAAGAACTTTTGAGGTTCTGAGAAAAAAACGTTTGGTCAAGGCATGAAATCAGCTTGAGAACTAAGATGAGAATATTCAATGCAGTAGTACTACCAGTCCTGATGTATGGCTCGTCCACCGCTGGGCACTGACCAGAACACAGGAGAAAAGGTTGGATGCTTTTGAGATGAAGCTGCTGAGAAGAATACTTGCATTAAATGGGATGATTATGTTAGAAATGAAGACATCAGGGTGAGATTGAGGCAAAGGCCAGTCAGTACCAGGTGAAGAGGGGAAGGCTGAAATGGTTTGGACATGTTGAGAGGATGGAAGAGAATAGAGACCCCAGGAGAGCACTGAGAGCAGTACAAATAGGAAGAAGACCGCTGGGTAGACCAAGAACGAGGTGGATAGACATAATTGTCAGGGATCTTGAGGATGAAATCCAAAAACTTAGAGGAAGCGAGGGAAATGGCTCGGGATAGAGACAGATGGAGAGGAACTGTATCAGCCTTATGCCACTGGCCAGTGGCGGAAGATAAAATAAAGTAAAGTAAGATTCATAAAAGATCTTTTCCTGGTTTGGCCAAAGCTCATGACTGTGATGTTTTTTTAACTTTTTTTTTTTTCAAGTTTAGCAAACTTTCAATGACAGTGATGGGATAATGGAGAGAACTGCCATTTTGTAATTCCTGGCTAACAAAATAGTGGGGACACCTGCTTACAACATTATTATTATTATTAATATTATCCAGAAGGACCTATGGAACAAGCCTACAGGGACCACTGACTTAAAATTCAAACTTCCAAGGATAAGAGGAAATACAGAAAGAAGAAGAGATCACTTATTGGACAAGAAAAAGTAATTAACAAATGAATAAATAAACAGGTAAAAATGTAAGTAAATGATTAAATTCAGAGGTTCAAGTTATACGACATCCTCAGGGAGATTGTTCCTCAGTCCAACAGTGTTGAGGAATGAAGGACTTCTGCAGCAAGGTGCAATAACGGTAGAATAAACTTCGGATGACAAGTATAATTACTATAGTACCAACCAATGCCTTTATTTTCTAAAGGTAATAAGTACGCAATAGGGCTACCTATTATAGTGGCAACACTGGAGGTAATTAACTATTATGATAAATTTTGTTCAAAGGAAATTACACACTCCACATTTTAGAAAAAAACAAAGATAATCAAGCCATGATTAGAAAAATCATTTGACGTAAACGTTTATACACAAGCCGAGATAATCAAAGAATTATCAGACCTAAACTGTCATATTCACAGCATCATAACAGATAATGAGAAAGGACATTTTTTTTATCATACTTGATATTTTCAGTCATACTGATGTCATGAGAGAGCTTATACTGAACATCCTTGAAGGCTCTTAACCTATCATTCCCAGTGCATCATGGCTCAGATAAATTGAAACTATCTGATAAGTCTAGGTCAACTCAATTCATTAGCTGTACTATGCACTGATAATCTTTTCTTTTAAATATCTTGAACATCCACTTTTGATAGCTTGGTGACTCATGACACACATGCGCGGAGGCAGTGTATCCCAAACATTACAGGGTTATCCATTAATCTGTTGATATATTTAAGTAGTACATTGATTCATGCAGTTTCTTATGTTGCATTTCAGGTAGATTATGAAAAGTACTCGAGTTAATTTATTTGTGTATTGTTTAACGAAGGTAACACTTCTATGATGCTGTTCCAGTAACCTTACACATATACCCGAGATGCAACACACTTAGTCACAGACGTTATCAATGGTCAGGATTAGATTAGCCAACTGAATGTCACACAGAGGCTTCTTAAAACATATTTTTATCCCCTTGACGAAAGAGATAAATTTAAATTTTAATTTATTTGCCGGGAATTCTCGAGCAGAACATATCTCAAATGACGATCGATTTGTTGAAGAGTGAATTCAAAGTCTTGTTAGAAGGTTAATGAAGTTACAGACTCTTAGAAACCAACTGTATAAGACTAAAAAATAGAAACCTTTATTCAGACTGACTGCTGTTACCAAACACGTGGAAAAAGTGGAAAACGGTTTTCAGATAGTTATACGTGACAGGAAGTTGAACACACACCCCCATGCAGCTATGGAGCCAAAAATTTTAAGTAATTAATGAGGCTCTCTCGCCTCAACCTAATGGGAACACGAATGAAATATACGTCCATTTATCTTTAAAAAAATGTCGATTTGCCACTTGTATAAGGGAGAGTTGCTAGATATAAATCTGCACAACAAAACGCCTCGTTCGAGTATGCACATCGTGTAAGCTATGGCGGACGCTTTGAGTATATATCTATCTAGACTAAATACCCTTATCAACTCTTAAAAGAAATCTTCTGTGGAGTCTTTGATATGGCATAAGTTCACCCGGTGCGTCGCATGTTTGGTAACACGATACACACTTCAATGAGCATGTCTCCTCATACAGATGTATATATATAGTAGCATGGTGCGCCGGGGATAAGAAGTAAGAACAACGTTTGCCTTGATATCGAATTTCAAGCGGACTGCTGTGGTTGCGCCATATTGAGATGAGGTCAAAAGTCTTGCCCGACGAACTTTAGGGATAAGGCAAGCGTCAGTGAAGCTGGTTCGGTCTAGAATTCAAAGACAAATGAATTCATGGGTTAGGAAGGGTGCCAAGTTCATTACGTATGTGAAATGTAATTCATGTTTCAAAGGAATTGCGAGTCAAAGCGCAAGATGACAGCCTGGTCTGTACAATATTACTTGATAGGGCGATGATAAAACACACACAGTTGTGCATTACGCCGATAATCCTAATGACTTTGTATAGGACAGACGTCCTGTGTACTCGTGGTACTCGTGAGTGAGTTCATTAATGTAAGCCTTCAGTTCATTGTCTCGCACGAGAGAGAGAGAGAGAGAGAGAGAGAGAGAGCGAGAGGAGAGAGAGAGGGAGAGAGATAGAGAGAGAGAAGAGAGAGAGAGAGAGAGAAGAGAGAGCTTTGTTTACGATTGCATAATAAAGGTTCTTCGAAAATGTCAACTCGAGCTAAACTGAGTGAACAGGCGAGCATAAAGTGGTGGGATACCAGACAAGCCATAACACCACTAACCTAGATTATCAATTAATGTTTGCTGCTCTCAGCTTTTAATCATTCGCTCTTTTCTCATTTTAAAAGTCCTGATAACAGTATAGCAAATTACTCAAGCAATCGGCATGTGGAATAGCAGTGTTACAATACGAAACGTAGAAGGATAAAGTAAAGTTTTCGATCTTATTCACATTTCTTGCGTATGGCCATGATCCTTCAAAGCGATCATATCGATTTTATCAGTTTTAATACCAGCAAACTCTTAAAAGAGAGTCAAAAGACCCTGATATTGAATAACATTATTATAATCACGAACATAGCAGTATAATAATGCAAAAGCAAAGGGACTAACTCAGGCTATTGATCATACTTCACACTAACAGCATATCAGCCTGATCCCTTAATCGTGAAATCAGTCGTTTAGAAGCGATCGTATCGATTTTATCAGTTTAATAGCCAACGCCTCGCGAGGCAGGGTGGGGGAGAGACCAAGAACATCTATTGTAGTAAATTGTGATACGTCAACAATTCTTTTTCTATTGTTTTCATTCTTATAAATTTTTAGTCTTTATTTTTATCATAATGAAATGTATCATTCACTACTCACCTTTACTTATGTATAAAGTCTACTTGAGCTAAGTTTTGTTCAAATCAAAACTGATCCAGTAGGTCTAAATAGAAACACTGTCGAATATGTGAGAAAAGCGGGCAAACGCTGATTGGCAAACTTTACTACTTGTAAGGAAAGAAATGTGAACAGTAAGTTTCCTCCAAAATTGGCATCGAGGGAGAAGACTTTTAAAGGCCTACAGTAAAAATTTAAATGTTATGAAACTGGAGTTTTTTCCTCAGGAAGGGAATATAAAATTTAGTCTAAAGGGGCAGTCTTTCAACTATATTATTCAAGAATTCACAACTTTTTTGTAGACAAAAAGGAACAGGAATAATATAAGTAAAAAAAACTACTAACAACTTGATGCGAGGATATGCCTACAGTGCAGTGTTCTTGAATGTTACTGCAGAGCGTCTGGTGGCCCAAAAAACATTATCCTTCTTTGGGAAGTCCTGGGTGAATAAGAGGAAAATGTAGTGAATTAGGATTCAGGTATATTAAACGGAAAATTCATTAAATGTATTAGTACTGTTGAACCCAGGAATGCTGGCCAACAGACTAATGTTTACAGACAAGTAATCATCTCTGCAAACGCTCATTAGACTCATAGTTTCCCCACAAAAGATTATTATAATGATTTTCAGCATATTAAAAAAACGCTGAACTTCGGTTCTTAAGTCCCTATAACACACTTTTCGGAGGCAAATGTTTTACAAGAATGTTTTGCAGTGTCCATGACACTTCTTATCGCCAAAAAACTTTTGACCTAAGCAAGATATTCTATTAAATTTCGGCTAAACTTGGGAAGAGATGAAGCTGATTTTCAAGTAGGACTAGAGAGAACTAGTTATACTTTCGTGTCACGTAACAATAATAATACAATTTGGAGGCCAGAATGATCAAGAATTAATTGTAAGTGCACCGGTTAAATCATTAGGTATACCGTTTTTGTCCCGCTAGATTCTACAAGTGCTCATAATATTATTTCAGTCAGTGATTCAGTCTCTTCGTTTAACAAGTGTCTTTGCATTTATCATGGCCCTCAAGGACACCACGAAGGCCTATGCAGACTTAATCGCCTAGCCTATCCGAAATTAAACAGAAGAAGAAGAAGAAGAAGAAGAAGAAGAAGAAGAAGAAGAAGAAGAAGAGGTATAGCCTATATACGAGGTATTTGCTTAGTGGGAACAGAAGTTATAGAACTTATAAAAGCAGTTTAGAGCGTGTAGGAAAGCTATATTTTTTTTCCGCGCCATAAATAACCACTTCCGCGTCCCCGCGCTGTCGTATGATAATCTGACTGTGTTTGCCCCAGCAACAGCTGTGTTTGTTTGTGTGTGGTGGTGTGTGTGTGGGTGTGCGGGGCGGGCGCGCGTTGTGTTTATATTTAAAACCGAAGCAAATTTATAGTTAGGACGGTGAAGCTATCAGCACTGCTTTATTTTTTCAACAGTAATATACTAGTCTGAATACCATGTTTTTATAGGTCGTATAGTTACTGATATATGCTACGATTTGTCCAAATGATACACAGTTCTGTGAATTTAGTTACCCCGTACGTAGGTATAGTCCCGTCTGTGCACCTCACGCTATGCACTGTAGGCATTACTTAAAAAGGTTCTTTGCAGCGTCCCTTCCTTATGAGGCTCCTATCTGCAACCTCTTTCATTCCTTTTTTACTGTATCTCCTTTCTTTCATATTCGCTTTCTTCCATCTTACTTTCCTCAACCCTCTCCCAATTTAAGACTTGTTTTCAAGCGTTTAACCGTCAAACTTCCCTACCAGCGCTGAATGACCTCGTAGGTCCCAATGCTTGGCCTTTAATGGTCGCAATTCTTACATTCAGTTCAATCTGAGTTTCATTGATTGAGTTCCATTGACTGAGTTTAATTTTGCGCAAATGGAAACTCAAAGACTCAATTCAGCTGTGGCTGAATTCGTTCGGGAGCACCTCGGCAGAGAATGTATGTAGTATACCAATTGCGGGAGCAATTACTGTTAGATTTACTACTACTGCAATAAACCTCTCGCTCGTTTCGTGAACTTCGTACTTAAAAAAGGATTTGATTTATTTTCACCAGGTTGAAGTATTTCTTATAGAAAAGATTGAAAGAGTTTTAAAGGACGTTATAGCAAAGATTACATTATAGAGAAGATTTAAAATACATAACAAAGATTTAAAGAGTTTTTAAAGGACATTATAGCAAAGTTTTAAAGCGTTTTTAAAGAACGTTATAGCAAAGATTTAAAGAGTTTTTAAATGACACTATGGCAAAGATTTAAAAAACTTTTTAAAAGACGTTATACCTGAGATTTAAAAGACTTTTTTTAAAGGACATTACAGCAAAGATTTAAAGGCTTTCTAAAAGGACATTATATGCAAAGATTTAAAAAAAATTTTTCAAGGACATAATAGCAAAGAATCATAGACATTTTAAAGTACATTATAACAAAGATTTTTAAAAGACTTTTTAAAGGACATTATAGCAGAGAATCATAGACATTTTAAAGTGCATTATAGCAAAGATTTAAAAGACTTTTTAAGGACACTATTGTAAAGATTTAAAAGACTTTTTTTAAAGGACATTATAGCAAAGATTTAAAACAGTTTTTAAAGGACATTATAGCAAAGATTTAAAAGACTTTGCTATAATGTCTGTTGAAAGTCTTAAATCTTTGCTATAATACCCTTAAGAAGTCTTTTAAATCTTTGCTATAATGTCCTTTAAAACTGTTTTAAATCTTTGCTATAATGTCCTTTAAAAAAAGTTTTAAACAAAAAAAATCTTTACAATAGTGTCCTTAAAAAGTCTTTTAAATCTTTGCATAATGTACTGTTTAAAATATTTTAAATCTTTTCTATAATGTCCTTTGAAAAAAGTCTCTTAAATCTTTTCTATAATGTCCTTTGAAAAGGCTTTTAAATCTTTGATATAATGTATAATGTCCTTTTAATTCTTTTAATCTTTTCTATAATGTAAAAACCAGGCTTTTAAATCTTTGATATAACGTATAAGGTCCTTTTAATTCTTTTAAACTCTTTTCTATAATGTCTTTAAAAGGCTTTTAAATCTTTGATATAATGTATAATGTCCTTTTAATTCTTTTAAATCTTTTCTATAATGTCCTTTAAAATTCTTTTTAAATCTTTGACTACAATGTCCTTTAAAAGGATTTTAATCTTTATATAATGTCCAATTCTTTTAAATCTTTGCTATAATGTCCTTTAAAATTCTTTTTAAATCTTTGCTACAATGTCCGTTTTAAAAGGATTTTAAATCTTTTATATAATGCCAAATTCTTTTAAATCTTTGCTATAATGTTTTTAAAATTCTTTTAAATCTTTGCTATAATGTCTTTTAAATGTCTTTTAAATCTTTGCTATATTGCCCTGTAAAAAAGTGTTAAATCTTTTCTACTATGTCCTTTAAAAGGCTTTCAAATCTTTGCTATAATGCCCTAAAATTTAAAAAGGCTTTTGTTAAATATTTTATGAAATGACAAAGTCTTTAAATCTTTGCTAAACAATGTATCATGTCCTTTAAATTTTTTCTTTAAATTCTTTTTTATCAATGTCCTTTAAAAAATCGTTTAAATACTTGGCTATAATGTACATTAAAATTCTTTTAAATCTTTGCTACAATGTCCCCAACCCCGTCATGGAATCTTTACTATCATGTCCTTTAACAGTGAGACGTGTACGTCCTGCCACATACAGCTCTGAGGACGGACTGACCAGCCCGAGGGCGTAACGTACTAGTTTTGTTCTGGACTGGACGGGTGATCGATAGTCCCGTCTCTTACCCGTGGCGTTCGTCCATTGGCCAAAAAAACAAGGTGTTTCTTGCCTGCAGACACTAGAAATGAATGCCTTGGGTTGTGTTCCCATTAAATATTCAAATGGGGTGTGTTTGGGGGGGGGGGGGGATGTAATATAGCACTATGGAAGGTCTCTCTCTCTCTCTCTCTCTCTCTCTCTCTCTCTCTCTCCTCTCGTCACGCAAATTGAACATAAAACTTGAAACTTTTTTTGTTTTTTCTTTTATTCGCCAAACTATCAAGGTCTCTTTGTCAGGTCACTTAAAGGCCACCACCACTTAAAAAGCTCTTCACATTAAGTTCTCACTTAAACACTCTCTCTCTCTCTCTCCTTTCGAGAGACATTCTGATCCTGTTTTTTTTTCTCTCTTTTTTTCTCTCCTCACTTCTGTGTTCGCGTTCGAGGTTTATATAGCTACCTATCAGCACACTCTTCAGCTGCAACTATACCTTCTGTTTTCGCTGTTTTGTTTCAATTGTGTAGTCACTAAATGTGTTTCTGATCAGTAAATATTTTGCTAATTATATCCTCTCTCTATTCTCTCTCTCTTTCAGTTCACTCCAGAGCCGCCCACTATTCAACTTCTTTTCCTTCGGTCACATAACTTTTACGTTCTAGTCACTCAGCACAACCACCCTTTCCCTGGATGAATATACAATCACTCTCAAGTCCCCCCCCCCCCCCCCCCACCCCCCCCCCCCCCCCCCATCCCTCCTCTTTTTTGTCCTAGCTACATCCAAATTTTTATCGGTCACAGTCCTTGGACTAAGACATTTATACAGTTTTCCAGTACTGCTTTTTGACGTAACAATTTTACACCACGAATCTCTTTGTGAATGTGACGGAACAAACAAGCTTATTTCTAGCGTCTGTCCAGTTATTCAATGGTTCTGGTGATTACAAACATTGGGATTAGTAGGATTAACTCACTAGGATTATCTTAAATATACGAATGTTTTAAAAGTTCATTGTTTGTACAAGATTATTGGCATTAGCAATGCAATAACACTGGTATAATCCCGATGTTTAACTCTCAAACTGTCAGTCCAGCGCCCCGTGTCTTACGTTTTGCAGAATGACTCAAACTGCAGTCAAAATCTCGGGACAGCAAGTCACGTTTTTTTTTTGTTTTTTTGTTTTTTTTTACGGCGCACGCATATGCACTTGTGTTCTGGGAAAAAAGAAGAAAAACGAAATCAAGGACCAATCACAACGATATGTCCTCCCTCTCATGCGATACAGTATTTTTTTTTATTTTTTTTTTTTGTGTGGTAAATTTTATAATTTCAGGAAAAAACTGCTTTTTTGTATGTGTGTGCTGGTTAAGTACTTACAAATAAAACATTCTCTTTGTTCGCATGTGTATGTTAGTGAGTTAATGACAAAAAAACCTCCTACTCTTTTGTATGTGTATGCTGGTTTAAGTTCCTGACAAAAATACCTGCTATCTCCGTATGTGTATGCTGGTTGAAGTTACTGACAAATAAAACTGCTCTTTCGTATGTGTATGCCTGGTTGAGGTACGAACATAAAAATATGCTCTTTCGTATGTGTATGCCTGGAAGTGAGGTTACTGACATAAAATATCCGCTCTTTCGTATGTGTAGCTGGTTAAGTTACTGCCATAAAACCTATGCTCTTTCGTAGAGTGTGTAGTGGCTGGTTAAGTTACTGCCCCATAGGAACCTATGCTGCTTCTCGGTTGTTGTATTGCTTGGTTTAAGTTACTGACTAAACCGTGGCTCTCTCGTAAAATGTGTATTGCCTGTTAATTTACTTGCCATAGAAACCTATCTCTCTTCGTTATGTGTATTGTTCTGGTTAAGTTGAGCGGGGCCGTAAGCCTATGGCCTCTTTCCTTATGGTGTTCTGGTGAAGTTCCTGATAAATGAAACTACTCTTTCGTATGTGTATGCTGGTGTAGTAAACTGACAAAAAACCTGCTCTTTGTATGTGTATGCTGGTGAAGTTGCTGACAAATAAAACATGCTCTTTCGTATGTGTATGCTGGTTAAGTTCCTAACAAAAAACCTGCTTTTTTCGTATGTGTACGCTGGTGAAGTTACTGACATAAAACCCAAGCTTACTTAGAGGATAGAGGAAGGCAAACACCACTGAATATCATCTTTCTATCTCTCACAGTCTTTTGAAAAAGGTTCTATAGACTGTATGGCCACTTTCCCCCTTTCCATAAGCACGTGAAAAAGATTATTTTAGACTGTATGGCCACTTCACCCCTTCCATCGACGATCGAAAAGAAAGAAAATAAGGCTGCATGAGTCGAGGCTTAAGTCTCTTTTGAAAACTAGACGCACATACGAGGTCTAATGGATCAAGTTCGGTAAACACGAGTCACTAATCCTGATCATCGAATTCAGATCGAAACAAAATAGAATGTAGTCTTTAAAAATAAGTTAATGTAAAGTCCTACAGCTGCTGTAACTGCGTTTACTGAAAAATCGGAATTGCAAATGATAAAAAATTTATAAATAAATAAAAAAAACACGCATGGCAACCGCTCGTTCTACGTGGTTGATAATGATGATGAGACTAAGTAAAAATAATGAAATAAATAAACTTTAATCACGCTTTGAGAAAAAAAATACACCCGAAACGATTAGTATACAATTTGATAAAAGCAAATTCTTTCTACAAGGATTTAAGTTAATTTGAACTGAGGCAAGTAAAATAAAATAAAAAAAACAAAAAAAGAATATTTTGATTTTGATAAATTTCACGGGGAAAAAAAAAAACACACAAAAAGGTAATACAATTTCATAAAAGCAAAGTCTGCCTACAAGGAATTAAGTTATTTTGAACCGAGGTAAAAACAAGTAAAATATAAATGATTATGATAAATCGTCTGACGAAACTGGTGATCATATTCGTCAAACATACCATTTGTCGAATAACTAACCTTTATAAAAACAGAAAATACTGTTTTTTTATCATATCTATAAAGTTCAACATCACTTAGTGTTGATAGGAATCGTGGGTAAAGAATGCAGAAGTAAAGATTCCAAGCTATATAGTAGATTCAGATCAACCGTGCATCTGATGTCTAGGCCCGTCCCATATGATGGTCCTGATTGGCTTTTGATAAGCCAATCACAGGGCTGGGAACTCTCCTGTCTCTCTCGAGAGTGTTCCCGCAATCGGCAGGGTGTAGTAAGCTCCACCTTCTCCTGAGGGATAACATCTTTCAAAAGTATCCCTCAGGAGAGGTGGAACTTACTACATCCTGCCTATGTGAACTCTCGAGAGAGAGACTGAGAGTGTCAGCCCTGTGATTGGCTTATCAACAGCCAATCAGGACCGTCGCAAGGGACTGGCCTATAGCGTTGCCAGACCCACGACCAGGGTTAACTTTAACGTTAGATAAAGAAAAAAAAAACCACTGAGGCTAGAGGGCTGCAATTTGGTATGTCTGATGATTGAAGGGTGGATGGTCGACATACCAATTTGCAGCCCTCGTTTTTAAAATCTTTAAACAGAAGACTAAAACTATATCTTAACTGAAAATAAGTTTAGTGAAAGAATTTTCAAAATTAATATATTTATCCTTCTTTCATACGTCCAAGAGTATATATATGAAAGTGGTATTCAAATATATTTACTTGGAAATCATTAAAGTTTAAATATTTATGGCCGTGGGACTAAATACCAACCATTGGTTGTGTGTTAGTTGGCTGTTCGCGAATTTCATCGATAAATTACGAACTTCTACAAGACTGTTCGCGAATTTAATAGATTGATCACGAACTTCTACGACTGTTCGCGAATTCGTCTGCGGGCGTTGCAGAATGCAGACTGGGAATATTATGGGTCCAGGCGTCGTTGGTTTCTTGTTAAAATCGATTTATTAACTCGAGAAACTTACTGTCAGCTCACGAGAGCTATATACAACGCTCTCTAAGTCACTCAAGTATGGACCGAGTTGAACGTAGTTCCCTTTCCCACATAGTATGGACCTTTCCCCCCACATTATAGACTATGTTAAACCGTTCCTCCTTTCCCTGCAGTATAGATTATTCCCCACAATATAGACTCCGTTAATTCGTCCACTTCCACAGTATAGAGACTAAGTTTAAG
The DNA here is from genome assembly GCF_015104395.2 of Macrobrachium nipponense. Taxonomy (NCBI): domain Eukaryota; kingdom Metazoa; phylum Arthropoda; class Malacostraca; order Decapoda; family Palaemonidae; genus Macrobrachium; species Macrobrachium nipponense. The sequence goes on from NC_087204.1 coordinate 102,308,749, forward strand.
TCCCCCCCACACACAGGATAGACTAAGTTAAGTCATCCTCCCTACCCACAATATAGACGAAGTTAGGCCATCAACATAAACAATTTTCCCCACGGTAAAGACTAATAGACTATTTTACCCACGGTATAGACTAAGTAAAGTTCCCTTCCCACAGTTTAGACTAAATTAAGTCTAGCCCCAACCACCGTGTAAACGAAATTCCCTTCAGTATAGACTAAGTCAAGTTCCCCCACAGTACAGACGAAATTATGCTTTCCCACAGCATAGACGAAGTTCTCCTACAATATAGATAAAGTTAAGTTCACAGTATAGACTACGTTCCCCACAGTATAGACAAAGTTGAGTCGTCCAACACAGTATATACTAAGATATAAGACCTCCACAACATAGAAGTTTTCGTGAACTGTTACTACCAAATAAGTTTTTCTTTAATATTCTTTTTGAAATCTCAAGTTCTTTTTTATATATTCTTTTTTGAAACTCAAGTTTCTTCACTGGCCCTGAGAATGTGAGGCACTAGTTATGCACAAAAGTAACTTTATAACCCCTCCAATATCTAAGATATTCGAGAAATTATATTCATAAAACTTCTTTGTAAATAACTATAAAATGTTAAGATAAGATTTTATGACCATTACTCTCTCGTGTATATATATACACACATTTTAATGCTCCATTGCTTCGGTAAAGTTTATTCTAAGATAGATAATTAAGGCATGTGTTTATTCAAAGCTTTTTCACTGACATGGTACTAGAGTACTGGTCTGGAGAATGCATTAACCCCTGTATAGTGAACCTTTCAGTAACATCGGCTTAAGAGGACGATATAGATATATTAGTATATATATATATATATATATATATCTATATATATATATATACTAGATATATATATATATATATATCTTACAATTTAATACAGGTTTCAGCTACTGGGGACAAAGTTTAATTTGGTTTCTTTCAATTTTGTGACAGACCTGCTGTCGCGTTCACCAAAGTGATCGTGGAGACACAAAACGAAAATACAAGACACTTTTATAGTTGATTAACGCTGCGTTTGAGTTTTATAATCATTTGTCGTAACTATAGCAGCTATTTTTCTATCATTTTAATGTATGTACCATTAAGTCCCAGAATTTTAAATATAATGGTACATATCTTTACAGGTTTATCTGTCACGTCTCGAGTGCACACAACCTAGTCTTACTACTTGGTTGTTGTTAAATTAAGCTGGCCTGACGCCCAGCACGGGCTCTGCCGAGTAAATACGTGCATTTACAAAAGTACTTACAACGCGGGTATCGATATTATGGAAATTGGCACGAATATTACTCACACAGTACATAACGACGGTAGGCTTAAATATCGATTAGACCTATATAGCTAGACTTAACAACCAACTTAGTTCAGTCCTGGTCACAAATCGGCAAATGCGACGCCATATTACGAAAACCAACCAATCAGCCCGAAGTAAACACTGTTTCATATATTATTCTATAATTAACTGGCTATACAGAACTATATACAACTGGTTATAATGGCTCGTTAATCCTACGTGGACTATACCACCGAGCCAATAACTCTCAACATAGCAAGTGGTTTGCTTCGTATATAGCGTAACATATTTAGACAAGAAGATATCAAGTGTTTTATATAATCTCCCTTAAATGCTTCCTAACGAACACCGTCAGGAAAACGGGGTTTTCCTGGGAGCTTTGATGCTGGTCACACCACCGAGAGATTGCAATATAGCCATGATGAAGGTGGAGAATACTCTGTAAAAGGCTGCTAACTAGCCTTCAATAGCTCTCTAATGCCTGGCAGAGGTGGTTAAATAGCCTTCAGTAGTTCGCGAAATATCCTCAAAAAAAAAAAAAAAAAAAAAAAAAAAAAAAAAAAAAAACAAAAAAAAAAAAAAAAAAAAAAAAAAAAAAAAAAAAAAAAAAGGAGGTCGCAAAATTACTTAAACCAGGTTACGGGACATCCTACCAAAAGGTCTTAATTTTACCCTAAATAGGAAAAATAGGTCTATATACACACATCACGAATTTTATAGTAATTACTTGAGTTAAATGACTTAAACATAATAATATTTCATCAAGAAAAAAAAGCAATACTCATCGCCATTTTAAACCAACCACAAATATTTTGATGTTAGACATAAGAATAATCAATTAGAAAAACATCATGACGTCATTCTGCTTAATTTGGTTGGCTTCAGAGAACTGAAGATTCCAATAAAAAAAGTGTAAGCTGATAACACACGTTACTCTGTCTTTCTGTCTCTCTTTCTCTTTCTCTCTCTTCCGCCCTCTATCTCTCTCTCCTCTCTTTTTCTCTCTCTCTATCTCTCACCTCTACTCTCTCTCTCTCTCTCTCTCTCTCTCTCTCTCTTCACACACAACATCTGGTTTGCTCTGTACAGAACTTCCTCAATTTGCTGTTAAGTTCAGTCCTAACAATTGCAGCTGCACCACAATTCAGACAGACACTTTGGTGACGTCAGAAGCCTTGGGTCTAATAACAGTTATTATGCCGGAAGTAATCAAATAGAACAAAAACTGACTTAATAACCTTTTATAAACAACGCCAGGCTCCAGTTTGACGTAACACACTATTACAACAACTACAACACCAATCAGAGGCACAGGTGTCAGTCTGAAACCAGGTAGAGACCACAGGTACGAAGCATATATAGGCCTAGCGACCGAAGGAAAAAAATGTCACCACAACTTAACAATAAACAAAATACTAGTGATGATTGAATGACATAACTAGATAAGTAACTGGCCACTTAATGTTACAACACGACAACATCCTCAACATAGTGTTGACGTTGATAACTGTTTAAATGTGTAACGAACGGCTCATGGACAGGCATTAGGCCTAGTGACAGGAAAAAAAAAGTCACTGCAACCTAATAAAAAAAAATACTCGCGCAGAATAAACGACATAACTGCGAGGTAACTGACCACTTAACGTTACAACATGGCAACATATTCAACATAATGTTGACGTTGATAACGGTTTAAAGGTGTGACGAACGGCTTATGAAACGAGGCATATAGGCCTAGTGACTGTAAAAAAAATGTCACTGCAACTCAAAACATTAAACAAAATATTCGCGTTAATTCGTGTAAATTAAACGACAAAACTATTTTAGATACGTAATTAACCTCTTACGTTACAACATAACAACATAATGTTGGATTTGTTAGCGGTTTTAATGTCTATAAAGTTATAAATACTGTAATAGACAGACTAAGACTAACTTACGAAACCAAACTAATAGATTTTTTGGATAAAATTCTGGTAAATTTAAGTAAATTTTGATAAAATACTACATGTAAAACTAATAAAACTAAAATATTACAAATTTTCTTTAATAAAAGATAGAAAAAACTTTCTTTAATAAAAGATTGAAGAACAAAACACTTCTCGTTAACAACCAAATGGGAGCTAAAGAGTTGGTAATAGTTTAACTGGCAAAAACTGGTTACTTCTCGCCTTCCCTCACTTCGCTTATTGCTTCCCTACCTGGCTTGCTGGAGAGAGAGAGAGAGAGAGAGAGAGAGGAGAGAGAGAGAGAGAGAGAGAGAGAGAGATGCATTAGAGAGATGATTAGATCGAGAGAGAGAGAGAGAGAGAGAGAGAGAGAGAGAGAGAGAGAGAGAGATGCATTAGATCTAGAGTGAGAGAGGGAAAGTGAGAAAGGTTGGCATTAGGCCGAGAGAGAGAAAGATGCATCAGACCTCGAGAGAGAATGAGAGAGAGAGTGATGCATTAGGCCAGGAGAGAAAGAGAGAGATGCATTAGACCTGTAGAGAGAGAGAGAGAGAGGGGAGATATTAGACCTGGAGATAGTAAGAGAAAGAGATGCATTAGGTCAAGAGAGAGAGAGAGAGAGAGAGAGAGAGAGAGAGAGAGAGATGCATTAGACAGAGAGAGAGAGAGAGAGAGAGAGAGAGAGAGAGAGAAATATATAGGCCGAGAGAGAGAGAGAGAGAGAGAGAGAGAGAGAGAGAGAGAGGCCTTAGGCCAAGAGAGAGATATTAGGCCAAGAGAGAGAGAGAGAGAGAGAGAGAGAGAGATAGCGAGAGACGAGAAGAGAGAGAGATTTAATTAGGCCAAGGAGGAGAGAGGAGAGAGAGAGATAGAGACCTTACTTACCTTACAGACCTTACAGTTCGTTCGGGTTGCCCAGGTCCCTCAGTGTGAGGCGCCTCTAATGTCTACCAGAGAGTTGCTAGTACATCTTCCGGTATATTTTGCATCTTCCAATCTTGGATGGTCTGGGATGCAGTTTAGATATTTGTCGAGCTTATTCTTAAACACATCTACGCTCACTCCTGATATTCCTCAGATGAGCTGGCAACGCATTGAAAGACGACCTGCATTATCGATGCTGGTGCGTAGTGGATTAATGTCCTGTGTGCTTTCCTTATTTTTCCGGGTGTATGTTTTGGGCACTATTAATCTACCTCTGCTTGCTCTTTCTGATATTTTTAGTTCCATGATATTTTCTGTTATTCCTTCTATCTGTTTCCATGCCTGAATTATCATGTAGCGTTCTCTTCTCCTTTCTAGGACTATATAATTTTAAGGATTGTAGTCTTTCCCAGTAGTCTAGGTCCTTAACTTCTTCTATTCTAGCTGTAAAGGACCTTTGTACACTCTCTATTTGTGCAATATCCTTTTGATAGTGTGGGTACCATATCATATTGCAATATTCAAGTGGACTACGAACATATGTTTTATAAAGCATAATCATGTGTTCAGCTTTTCTTGTTTTGAAGTGCCCGTAACAACATTCCCATTTTGCTATACATTTTGCCAACAGAATTTTCTATTTGATCATTGCATAACATGTTCCTATTCATCATCACACCAAGGTCTTTAAACTGCTTCCTTATTTGTGATTGTCTCATTATTAGGTCCCCTATATGCATATAGCTTTCCTTCTCTGTCTCCATAATTTATTGATTCAAATTTATCAGAGTTAAATACCATCCTATTTACCTCTGCCCAATCATATACTTTGTTAAGGTCTCTTTGTAGAGCGTTCCTATATCTTGTCATCACAAAGTTAAGTTTCTTCTACTTATTCTTGCCTGTCCATCAGCGAAACTACTCACTACCGAATCCTTAACATTACTGTCTATGTCTTCAAATCATAATAACAAACAATATTGCAGCTAGCACCGTACCTTGTGGCACACCGGATATTACCTTGGTTTCATCCGATTTCTCATCGTTTGCAATAACTATCTGTTTTCTGTTGTGTAAAAATTCTTTTAACCATCTTCCTACTTTATCTACGATATTGTGTTTTCTAATTTTCTTTGCAATATATTATGGTCTACTTTGTCAAAAGCTTTTGCAAAGTCTAGATAAACCACAATCTGTTTCATTTCCGCTTTTCATATTTTTTAATATGTTCTCACGGTGGACTAACAGTTGGGTTTGTGTTAACTTTTTTCCGGGTTACGAAAACCGCGTGTTGGTCCATATTAACTTAAACAAATTATTTTTTGTTTTAATTAAAGTTTCATAATATTTTTCTTCATTACCCTTTCATACACTTTCATAATATGTGATGTTAGACTCACAGGCCTATAATTACTTGCTCTAGTCTTGATCCACTTTTGAAAGTAGGGGTGATATGCTAATTTGTGCTCATCATAAATCTTGCCTGTATCTACACTTTGTCTTAATAATATTGCAAGTGGCTTTGCGATAGAATGAACTACTTTCTTTAACAAAATAGCAGGGACTCCTCCGGACCCTGCAGCAGCTCCATTTTTAATTTCATTAATTGCCTGCACAATATCAGCTTCATTAATTTCTATGTCAGCTAAATATTCACTATTTTTCTTCTTTCTATATCATTATCTTCATTATCTATTCTAGGGGTGAATTCTCTCTTATATCGTTCTGCCAGTATGTTGCAAATTTCTTTTTTTTCATTCGTTAATCTCCCTTCAATTCTCAGAGGGCCTATTTTTCTATTTTCTTCTTTTATTCATCTTCTCGCATATGAGTATAATAGTTTGGGTTTTGCTTGATATTTAATAGGGTTTTTTCTTCCAAGTCCCGTTTTTCATTTGCTTTTGATTGTATAATCTTTTGTTCTGCATTTTCTATCTTACTTTTTAGTTCTATAACTTTCCATGCATTTTTTTTTCTTTTGCAAGACCTTTTTTCAACTTTCTGATTTCTTGGAACAGATCCTTCTGTCTCTTGGTATGCATGAATGATGTTTACTTTTCTTCTTCGGTATATATTTTTTCCCATATTTTCTCCAATATTTTTTATATAATATCTCCGTATTTACCCCTTATGTCATCACTTACGAAAATGTTATCCCAATCTTTGTTTAATTCTTCATTAATTTCTGACCATTTTATATTTTTTTTTTACTGTAGAAGTTGTATTTCCCATATCCTTCCCACTTTTTCATTTCTTGCTATCTCTATTTTCACTTGCTTTGGAATGAACTGTTAATTCTATGACATTATGGTCTGAAGTACTCGCATTATAAAACTATTATTCTTTAACATAATTCATCTCGTTCACAAATACTAGGTCTAAAGTATTTTCCTTTCTTGTTGGCAGGTGATTTATTTGTTGAATGTTGTATTCTAGTTAGCATATCTAATAGCTTTTCAAATTGCCTCTTATCTTCTGCACTACTATTACTCTCTTTTTTTATATGTATAAGTACAACCACAATACTATAGTCTTTCCATTTCTACGAAAGGAAAGTTGAAGTCACCAGATAGGAGAAATAGTCCAGTCCTTGTGATTTCTACATATATATCCAATTTTTCAATTATTAAGTCAAACTCTTTAGTATTAGGAGGTCTATATATTACTAGTTCATCAATTTTTCTGATTCAAATTCTACCGCTCTTTAGTTCACATTCTGAGTTACTATATTTCTCATATATTTTTCCTTGTTTTTTGTCTTTCCCATATATTGCGGTTCCCCCTTGATTCCTATTTTTTTTCTATCTGATCTATAAGTTTGGAACCCTTTTATTTGATCATCATTCCCAGTCTCTTGGGAATACCAGGTTTCACTTATATTCATTATATCTATTTTCTTTTCATTTTGGGTTTAGTTCTTCTAAGTACTCTATTTTTCTTTTTGAGTTACTCGTAACTAAACCCTGCGCATTCATCACTATGATGGTTTGCGTGTTTTCTCCTTCATTTAATACTGGTAGTAATAAGGATTTTCCCATGTCTCTTTCCTGTTCTGGTATGTTGTTCTTTTTTCATTTCCAGAAATTCTGACATTAAAAAATCCAACTTTTCCATAATATTTGATCTTCCTTCATCATAATTATTCATTTGTGTCTGAATCTGCAATTCTCCGTTTCTGCAATATCCTCTTGCATAATAAATACAGTTATTATCTCTTGAGTAGAATTTCGGAGCTGATGCTTTGAAATTTTGCTGACACCTCTGCATATACCTCATTGGTGTTTGCTTTTCTCTTTTACCTGATATTCTTGATTTCTCTCTTTATTTTGTTTCTTTCTTATTTTGGATTTTATTACTTGGTTGGTTATTTATTTGTTTATGATTCATGGCTCAGGGTGCATATATTTGCATTTTTTGTCGAACTTAATCCTTTTCCTTCTTTTAGGTTTTTACATATTTTTGGATGCAGAGAGAGAGAGAGAGAGAGAGAAAGATATATTAGGCCAAGAGAGAGAGAGAGAGAGCAGGAGAGATAGAGAGAGAGAGGATGCGAGAGAGAGAGAGAGAGAGAGAGAAAGTATATTAGGCCAGAGAGAGAGAGAGGGAGAGAGAGAGACGAGCGAGGAGAGAGAAGAGAGGAGGATGGAGAGGAGAGAGAGAGAGAGAGAGAGAGAGAGAATTCGCAAAGGATACGAAAATTACAAAATATTTGGTGGCCATCACTCTTTCTCCACCGTCATTATCTGTCATTATAATCCGTTCCATTATCATTACTGTCATTATAAATGACCTTCACCGCTAGAAATTTTTAATTATTCTCTTTTGGGGTTTTTGGGGTTTTACAATGACTTACGTTTACAATAACCTTTGGGGTTTACAATGACTTTTGAGTTTATAATGACCTTTGAGGCTTACAATGACTCTTAGATTATTATTGAACATTTTGGAGTTCTACATAAACTTTTAGGGTTTATAATGACTTTTGGGGCCTACAATGACTTAAACATACAAGACCCTGGGGTTTACAATGACTTTTAGGTTTATAATGACATTTGGGGCTTACAAATGACTTTTAGGTTTACAATGACCTTAGTTTTATGATGGCCTTGGGATTTACAATTGACTTTTAGGTTTATAAGGACAATGGGGGGTTCTACAATAACTTTTGGGCTTATAATGACATTTGAGGTTTACAATGACTTAGGTTTATAATGACATGGGGTGGGGTATACAATGACCTTAGGGGTTCTACAATGCCCGGTTGGGTTCTACAAGATCCTTCAGAGTTCTACAATGACATATGGTATTGCTGTCATTATACTTGTTCACTTTTTCCGCATTGTTACTGATGTTACTTCTGATACACTGATAAACGATCTGTTACAGCCTGATAAACTGATACAGACTGACAATATTCTGATAAAGACTGATAATGAACTGATATGGTTGATAATGTTCTTTAAGACAGTTAATGAACTGATACAGGCTGATAATTTTTCCATAAGACTGATAATGAAATTATACTGGCTGATAATGTTCTTTTAAGGCTGATAAAGAATGATAACAGTTGTTAATGTTCTATAAGACTGATAATGAAATGATACTGGTTGATAATGTTCTTTAAGATGATAAAGAACTGATAACGGTTGACAATGTTCTATAAGACTGATAATGACTGAAAGACATGATAAAAAAATAAACGGATACTGGCTTATAATGTTTCTGATAAGCCTGTGGGGGAAATGAAAGGTTCTGATACAGACTGATAATGTTCTATGAGATTGATCATGACCTGATAAGAGTGATAATGAACTGATAATCTTCTATAAGACATTAGATTTATAAATAAATATTTAAGAAAATAAAGAATATAGAATAGTTTTCCAAATGTCTACTCACCTTATTATTCTTTGCTTTACCAGCGATGCTTTGTAGTAGGTACTTTTTTTTTGTAATGCTTCTTTGTCAGTCTTATAATAAGCTTTGTAAAAAACTTCTTTGTCATTCTTTATACTCTTTGTAATGCTTTATCAGCCACATACGTATACGTATACCGAAGTCACCATTGTCTTGCTTTATCGATGAGGGGTTTGTGCTAGCTTTTGCTACACCAGGGATGCTTTATATGCTTTATATGCTTCTTTGTCAGTTTTTATATGCTTTGTGATGATTCTTTGTCAGTCTTTACATGCTTTGTAATGCTTTATCAGCCACCAAATATCCAGGAAAGGAGAATCCGTCCTCTTGTCTAAGCGAACACTGTGATGGGTAGCTCTATACCACCTTACTCAAAGTTCATGCTTTATCGATGAGTTTTGCTTTACAACGGTGCTTAGATGCTTTACAAAAGCTTTATCAGCCACCAAATATGCAGAGCAGCGTCCAGGAAGAGGTGAAATCGTCACTATGTCAAAGCGAAACACTGTAAGCACTACTGTACTGCTAAGTTGAGGTAATAGTAACCAATAGTACCAACTTCACTACTCGCTGTTTACGAAGACAATTGATGAAATTGGCAGTTTGTCCTGATATTTATTTAATTATTTACTTACTATCTACTTAGTATACTTATAATTTACTTTACTATAAAGACAAGGATGAATCAGGATCGACTTTGCTAGAAGTAACTTTTTTTTTTTGGTTTTCTTAAGGAGGTGCGAAAGTTGAAGAATTTATTTATTTATTTTGTTTGGCTAAAAGTGATGAGTCGTTGGAGAAGCCTTAATATACGATGGCGTGACCGGCTATTAACAATTTATTTAATTAAGAGAGGGTAGTTATGCAAGAGAGAGAGAGAGAGAGAGAGAGAGAGAGAGAGAGAGAGAGTCTACAAAAGGAAGTTTCAGAGACGTATGAAATGACCGATATCTTAAGCCACCTTTGTTCAAACTTCTTGTACATAATGACAGCACTATCTCTCTATCTATCTATCTATCAATCTATCTATTTATTTATCTATCTATCGATATCTATATAGACCTAAAGGCTTGAAGTCTTTTTTTTAAGTGCTTCATCACAATCAATAAGACTACAAGCCTCTAGGCCATATATATATTATATACTATATATATATATATATATATAGATATATATATATATATATATATATATATATATATATATACATATAAATGCTGTATCACCTACGCAAAGAAGAATATAAGAGAAAAAAAAGATAGGTCTATAAATAATCGAGATAGCCCGGAGATCAAACACATTCAAGAAACTGGTTGGAGATGCGTACCAGCCCGCCCTAGTCTCATGCGATCTCTGAAGTACGAATATCTTGAAGCAAGGGTTACTACTATCCAGTCTGCACGAATATCTTAGAGCAATGATATCTAATTGCAACGATATCTTAGTACAAAAATATCCAATCAAGTGACTTGAAGTTATCTAATTGCAACGAGGTATCTTAGTACAAAGATACCTAATCAAGTCGAGTATCTTGCACCAAAGGTATATTCACCCAGCAAGAGTATTAGTATAGACAATGTTATCCAATCATACGAATATCTTTGGGATTATCTAACACCAAAGGTTTTCCGATCAGCACGACTATCTTAGATGAAGATATCCAGTCAGCGAGACTATCTTAGTACGAAGATATCTAACCAGAACGAGTATCTTACACCGAAGACATCCAGTCAGTACGAATATCTCCAATCAATACCTATATCTTTGGGAAGAAACATATCATTAGGGCGATTATCTTACACCAAAGGTATCCAGTCAGTGCGACTATCTTGGAATGAAGATACCAGTCGGCGAGGAGACTATCTTGTACGAAGATATCTAAACAGGACGAGAATCTTAAACCAAAGACATCCACTCTGTCGAATATGTATAGATCCAAGATATTAACAGGGCGGGTATCTTTTGACCAAAAATGTCTACATTAAGCAATAATCCTCGACTTGATAAAGATGGAAAATATGAATATAAATTCCAGAAGTTATATCACAGACCCAAAAATCCGAAAACGTTGAGCAATTTGTGATGTCTTTTTTTGGGGTGGGGGAAAAAAATTAGGCCTAGTTCAGCTTAGATCCCACAATTGAAATAATTGAACTTATTCATTTATTTACTCATTGAATAATAAATGTACCGACTCATATATCTATTCATTTGTTCCATTTCACTCACCGTAATGAATGAAGATGAGACTATTGTTTCAATAACCAAAAAAATAATCGCATAGCCTGCGAATAAACTTCAGCAGAGTCAAGGTGACCAAACCAGTTGGATCGCCGGGTGCTTCTCTCTCGCTCTCTCTCTCTCTCTCTCTCTCTCTCTCTCTCTCTAAATAGAATCGATGGACCCAACATAGTTCAGAGCCAAAATAGTTCAGTATAATAGGAAAGTCTTGAAAAGCCAGGCTGGTAAAACACCACACACACACATACACGCCTCTCTCTCTCTCTCTCTCTCTCTCTCTCTCTCTCTCTCTACCGCTATATATATATATATATATATATATATATATATATATATATATATATATATATATATATATAATAATTCTGAGCTCTGCTCATGATTAAATGAACAATCCATGGCTGAATTAATTTAGGTCTTTGTTTTCACACCATGAGAGAGAGAGAGAGAGAGAGAGAGAGAGAGAGAGAGAGAGGTGGGGGGGCTTGTCAGGGGAGGGGGTGGGGGGTAAGGGGATGGGAAGATGGTTACGGGTATTATACCACCTGTGACGTGAATAAGAAATGGCGCCGAAATTGTCATTCTTGTCTTGAGGACGTTTTTCAAAACAGTTCTTCCATTCTACATCTTCTCTTCTTCTTCTTCTTCTTCTTCTTCTTCTTCTTCTTCTTCTTCTTCTTCTTCTCCCAGGCGTCTTTGTCATTCAGTTACGTGATGTGAAAGCAATGAACATCATGCATGCGCTTGATGAGCCGGGAGGGAAATATTTTTAAGTGTCAGAGAGTAAATCGACTTTTTTTTTTTTCTTTCTAAAGCAAAAATTCGTATCGGTCTAGACATATTATAGCTTGGGCCCGATTCAAACTGGCCTAGGCCTACGAGTGACTTAGGTATACTACTCTATTAATCCTGGATCAACCTAGGCCTAGAAATTGCTGAATTGGATCAACGTAAGCTTAGAAATTGCTCAAACCTAAATTGGATTGACGTAGGCTTAGAAACTGTAAAACCAACTGGGTCGACCTTAGGCTTAGAAAATGTTCATTCTCAATTGGATCGACGTAGGCGGCTAGGAATGGCTTATACCCTATTGGACTGGGAATTATTTATTTCCATTGGAAAGACTAGGCCTAGCAATGGCTTAAACACCACTGGATTGAAGTAGGCCTATAAAATGCTTAAAACCCAATTGGATTGACATAGGCATACAAAAATTGTTTATACCCTATGGACTGACGTAGGCCCAGAAATTGTAGACCCAACTGGACAGGCTTAGGCCTAGAAAATGACATATCTTATTGAATCGATGTAGGATTAGAAATTGTTTATATCCGGTTAGATAGTCCTAGACCTAGAAATAGCTTATATCCTATTGGATCGATGTAGGATTAGAAATTGTTTATATCCCAATTAGATAGTCCTAGGCCTAGAAATGACTTATATCTTACTGAATCGATGTAGGATTAGAAATTGTTTATATCCAGTTAGATAGTCCTAGGCCTAGAAATAGCCTGTATCCTATTGGATCGATGTAGGATTAGAAATTGTTTTATATCCAATTAGATAGTCCTAGACCTAGAAATGACTTATATTCTTATTGAATCGATGTAGGATTAGAAATTGTTATATCCAATAGATAGTCCTAGGCCTAGAAATAGCTTATATCCTATTGGATCGATGTAGGATTAGAAATTGTTTAATTAGATAGTCCTAGGCCTAGAAATAGCTTATATCCAATTGAATAGATCTATAGGCCAATAGAAATTGCTTAGACCTGAGAAGAATGAATAAGGCTTGAAAATACCAAAGCTGCCAAATCGGGCGAAACATGTGCAGGTGTAAAAAATGTCTTAATATATGTCAGGTAACTGAGCAGTTAGGTGATGTGTACGTATACAATTCAGTTAAGAAAATCTCATTAAGTTAGAATGTAAACTTGTGTGTGTGTATATATATATATATATATATATATATATATATATATATATATATATATATATATATATATATATATTAAAATAACGGGACTTTCATATGTATATAATATGCAAATGGACGACATTTATTAATAATATTAGTAATAATCGTTAGATTGATATGATAACTTTAGACCAATAATTTATCGTGGGTATCAAATGCATAAACATACGTTATAACCGAAGCTTTGGTAAACCTTCGTTTTTTACGTTTTTTTTAGCAATTCAGAAATGCTATAAAAATTGATATAATTTGTAATAATCGAACTATGACTTATAATATTATGTTAACCTTCATACTGAACTGCAGTAGCTAATGCAATATTTATTCGAACTCTTAATATATATATATATATATATATATATATATATATATCTATATATATATATCTATATATATATATATATATATATATATATATATATCTATATATATATACGATATACTATCGAATCGAATTCATGAAGATTAGAGAGAGAGAGCGAGAGAGAGAGAGAGAGAGAGAGAGAGAGAGAGAGAGAGACGAGACGTCGGTGGTATATTTTCAACTGATACAAGTTTCCTTGGTGGGGCAGGGGTAGGGGTAAGTTAAGGCGGGTGGGGGTGGTGTGGGGGGAGATAATCTGGGATCGAAAACAGTGATCTCATTAATATTCGATCTGCGCCGCGCTCGTACAAAGATTGCGCGACCCTACTAAAAAAAAAAAAAAAGAAAAAAAAAAAAGCAAGACGCAGTGCGTGTATTTCTATGGCAATTTAAGCCTTGCTTAAACGAGAGAGAGAGAGAGAGAGAAGAGAGAGAGAGAGAGAGAGAGAGAGAGAGAGTTGGCTGGCCTGGGGAGTAAGAGCAGATTAAACAGTGAAGTTAGTATATAGAAGAAAGACGAAGTCTTGCGTGCATCATTGTTAAGAGAGAGAGAGAGAGAGGAGAGAGAGAGAGAGAGAGAGAGAGAGAGAGTGACGTCACACCATCCAGCACTGACTTGTGAGCGTGTTTGATGGTTTGACGGAGGAATGAAAATGTCAGCAAACTCCGCGTGGTAAAAAAGAGAGTTTATTTGGTACCACGTTTCGAGAATGATATTAGTGTATATAATTATTAAGAGCTGGTTTAAATAGCGTGTAGGGTGTAGCGTGTCTGTCTTTGCCTGTGTATGTGCGTGATTGTGTACGTAAATGCATGCGTTAAAAAGTGATTCATTGGACAAGCAGCATTTTTCCTCGTACGGACTGCTGTTTTAACTGGGGGTTGGGGGGGGGGGGGGGCGCTAAGGGGGTCGTACCACAACCCCCTACCAACCACCACCACCACCTCCTCCAATGGTCCATGAACTGCACAGGACTTGTGTTCATAACACTTTGTGTGTCAGTTTGTGTATCTCTCCACAAAAATAAGTGTTTGTTTATATCTAAACGTCTTTATAAAAAGTGTTTGTTGTTTACCTCTAGACAGCTAAAAAAAGTGCATTTTATTTAAAAATCAAGGCGTTTGTTTATCTCTCGATATCTCTAACAAAAAAAAGGTGTTTGTTCAAGTAAACGTTTACGATTTTACGTACGCGATTAAGCTGTGATAACGTTTTGTAAGCTTTGTTATTATTATTTAATTATTATTATAATAATTACAGTTCTCATGGAGCGTAGCACCTGAATTACACCAAGATTACTAGACCTACTTCATAATAATTACAATGAAGAAGCAGTACCATTCATTTCCTCTTATCTAATACGAATATCATTACGACGACGATGATGATGATGACGACGATAATGACTGCTACAATGAAGTCACTTCATTATAATCCACATTTGTAAAAGGATACGGAGAGGAAATATTATAAACGATAATATGCTCGCTTGTGGAGGAGGTCGCCGTGGGGATTGTTAAGGTACGTGAGTGGATTTCTCTCTCTCTCTCTCTCTCTCTCTCTCTGGTGGATAATGATTTCGTTATTTTTATTTATTTGTTTTAGTCGTAGACGTATATTGCACCTATTTGAGTAAGAAAAATATAGCAGTAATTAGGAATGTTTGGCGCCAACTATAGGACTATCTCTCTTTCTCTCTCTCTCTCTCTCTCTCTCTCTCTCTTGTGGGATAATGGTTCAATTGTTTTATTCTTTATTTATTGGTTTATTCTGTAGACGCGCATTGCACCTAGTTGTTTAAACAAAAATATTATAGCAGTAATTAGGAATGTTGTGGCGCCAACTTTAGGACTATCTCTCTCTCTCTCTATCTCTCTCTCTCTCTCTCTCTCGGGATAATGGTTTAATCTTTTTATTCTTATTTTTATTGTTTTATTCTGTAGACGCACATTGCTTGCACCTATTTGAGCTATTTGAGTATAAAAATTATTTATAGCAGTAATTAGGAATGTTTTGGCGCCAACTAGGACTCTCTCTCTCTCTCTTCTCTCTCCTCTCTCTCTCTCTCTCTCTCTCTCTCTTGTGGGATAATGGTTCAGTTGTTTTATTCTTTATTTATTGGTTTATTCTATAGAGGTGCATTGCACCTGAGTTGTTTAAACAAAAATATGATAGTAGTAATTAGGAATGTTTTGGTGCCAACTATAGGACTAGCTACCTGGCTCTCTCTCTCTCTCTCTCTCTTAATGTTTTAATTGCGTTATGCTCTATTTATTGGTTTATTCTGAAGCGACGCACATTACACCTAGTTGTC
>NC_087204.1:102325274-102425274 GCF_015104395.2 Macrobrachium nipponense
TATATTTTTCTTTTTTATGATTGTATGTATACGGTAATAACATTGCAGGGTACTTTTCTTTACGATTATATGGTAATAGGCATTACAGGGTACTAATTTAAAAGATAATGGGGTAGATCTACATAACAGTTGCACACGGGGTATTACCTTGGAAATTGAGTTTTTCTATATTATTTTGTTTGCTTATTAAAAATTAACCATTTTTTGGCAGTCAACTTTAATTAACTTGTAATTAACTTCAGAACTGATCTGTTATCATATGTTTTTTATCCTGGAATGCTATCGATCATGTGTAGTGTTATAAGGGATCTTTTGGTAATAAGTGAGGTTTCCTTCACTTGGGCCCCATTTCCAGGAGGGAGCAAATCCCCCCTGAACAGGTCAGGACATGCCACCTTAAGTGAGGTTAGTTAAGCAAGGTCTGGTTAGGCCAGGGCGTGACATCCTAGAAATGGTTTTTGTTTCCATCTGCGGATGTAGGGGCCGTGTGTTCTGACCTAGGCCAACCCCTAGTACCTCTAGATCTGGCACAAATGCATGCAGGCTACACTATCAAGTGCCCAGTCTTAGAGAATGGCCAAATAAGATGCAACCCTCTCTTTCAGCAGTGGTGGAGACCAGTAGAGTTATAATCAGAACTCATTATTTTATTGCCAGATTTTAGTTTCCTTCTGACTTGCCATCCTTCATAAGGGTCATACATGGTTCTCTGAGTTTCTCCTATAGTTCAAGTGAGATCTCAGGCACATCTCACTGTCTTTACTGGTAATATGACAATTCCAGGGGGAGGTTCAACTAAACAGTCAGCCGAGAGGCAGCTTCCTATAGAGAGTGATCCTCCTATATGAATGACAATGGTTTGTATTCCCATAGGGACAGATGGCAAATTTTTAAAGACAATATGCATTTTTCCAAGGCATACAAACCAGAGTCTTAAATTGTAATCCCACCTCAGCAACATGCTTGTGCTGAAGGATACTCTTATATAAAAGGCTTGCATGTGGATACATGGGACAAATGTTTAAAAGTTGCTATTTAGTCTGCAATTGGTAAGCCAGCCACTGTTTTCCCTTAATTATGATTCAGGTGGTCAGTCTACTTGCAAGCAGTTTTGCCAACCTAAGTAAGCTTCACTCATGAAATGCTTGATTTTTTGTTGTTACAGTTTCTTTGTACTTCTTATTTTGCTCCATGTTTCTGTCAGTTACATTATAGTTAGACCTGGACTATGGACAGGGTACTTTTTGATGGGATGGCAAAAGCAGACTGTGAGGGACTGCCATAAGCAGTGGAGATGGGGAATTACCCTTCCATTGTGATAAGGTCTTTCATGACAATGCTATTACCACACAAATGTTTGTTTATATGGCGTTTTTACGTTGCATGGAGCCAGTGGTTATTCAGCAACGGGACCAACGGCTTTACGTGACTTCCGAACCAAGTCGAGAGTGAACTTCCATCACCAGAAATACACATCTCTAACCCCTCAGTGGAATGCCCGAGAATCGAACTCGCAGTCACAAAGGTGGTACACCAACATCCTACCGACCACGCCACTGAGGTGCTTTGTAGAATTAATCCCATGTCATAATCTGTTACAAACTGTGTGAAAAGCTAACATAATGTTAGTGAATACAGTGAATGTGGTGGTGATGAGAAGTGTTTTTCAATGTGTTCACCCATAATTTAGTTCAAAGTCCAAATCTGTATGGTATATTTGTGATGGGTTTGACCTTAAATCTGATCCCGTTCGAGGTAACCCCGCCCCTGACAGATCAGCCATTACCCCACTTCACTTATGCCCACGAATCTCAGAAGGCCATTATTCTGCAAGACGAAGTGAAGATGATGATGGAAAAAGGAGCTGTGGAACAAGTATGCAGTCCGTCGAAAGGCTTCTACAGAATACTTCCTTGATTATTTTGGTAATTGTGGCCCCCCTGGCTTTATGTGCTTTGATGAATATTCTGTGATTTACTAGTGGTATTCTTCATTCTAAAGATTGTCACATCTTCTAATTGCCCTTATCAGGCCCATTGGTATTTTACTAGTAAATAACCCAAATTACCTAGGCCATGAATGCTGAACAACACCTACAGTTTATTATATCAGTATAGTGATTATCCCAAAAAGTCTTTTAAACATGTCGGCCTCGAACATTTTCTTGTCATCAACAAAATTATTCATGTAGCATTATTAAATATATAATCTGATATAATCTATAAGAAAAAACTCTTTGGGCCAGCCCTATGAGAGTTACGAATGTTGACTGGCCTAGTTATAAACTATTTACATGTTAACAGCTTAGTCTTAAAAATTGGAGAGGAAATTTCTACCATCCCAGAGCAGTCTTACTTAACCCAAGGATCTGAGTAAACCAATGTTTTGAGAGCTAACAGCTCTTCGCTATATGAACCCCAAATACTTATGTAAGGGAGTGAAATAGAATTAAAAAGATATAAAAGTAATCAGTTTTATTGCATATTAATCAATATGGTTACAGAGCACAAGCAATAAACACATGGTGGCAATGTAATGCCTTCATAAACTTACATTGTGATTGTTTCCATGCATCACAGGCATAAGTACAGTACCAGAATTGAAAGACAAGATTTGCCACATAGACCAGACCAACAAGTAAAGATAAAATTTACCCTACTGGTACTTCAGGAGACTGGAATTTCTTCGTAATTAAAATAAGCACAGTAACTGATATGAACATATCCAACAGTAACAATTGCACATTAATCTGAACACCAAAAATGACAAATGAAGAAAGAATTTTAACATCTTCACCAACAATATAGTGCACTGTAAATGTTACAAGTAATCTGGTCCACCAGACATAAATGAAAGAAATCTAAGATTTTCTGTTCAATATAAAATGTATGAAAACAAACTAAATGAGGTACTCTTCTTCACCACTGCTACTCCATCTGGTCCCTTAAATTTAAATGAAAATTAATAACTAAATGTTTAAGGCTATATTTTAGTGCCTACCTTAACATGACCAGAATACAGTTTAAGCTTGCTGAAAGAAGCTTTTGAGTTGTGACTAGACACAAAATTAAAATAAGCTGAAATCATAATGTAGCTTTTTTTATATATATGAATTTAGCAAAGACATAAATCTTTATGAAAGCAAATTTCACTAAAACGATAATTTTCTGAGCTTTCAAATGCAAAGTGTTCAGCGCTATACATCCTCATAAAGTTGTCACTCCTCTCAGCTGGAAAATTAATATTAAATATATATGCCACCTTCAAAGTACTACTTAAAATCAGTTTAGTGACTGACATTACATGACTTTCTGCATTTACCATTACAGCTGCAAAATACATGAAACTTTAATTATCTTTAATATCTGCAGATTTCAAATTTAAAATCACCTTAGGTACAGAAGGAAAGTTGTGATTTCCTACTACTGTAGTAGTAAAGTGTTTATTGCAGTAATTCGTGTTCTGTCTACCCTTACCCTGGATATGCGAGTAAAGTCCCGTCCACACGGTCGCGCTTTGCCCGACAACCTTTGTTTGACGTGACATCAGAAGCCGGACCTAACATCCTCGACCGTGTGGACGGGTCTTTAGGGTTCCTCAAAAAGTAAACAGTTGTCACTTGAGAACTCTTCATCCTGAGGTTTTGTCACTTCTCCAGATAAAATTAGGGATACCTTCTGGTCAAACAGTTTGTATGTCTGTTCACTTCTTTTTTTTCATATATGATAATGATCTCAAATTTGATATTTTATCAGCCCTGTGATGTGATATTATTTTTTTAAAATTAAAATTTCCAGTAAACAGTGTTTTTACAGTTCATAAAAAAATCCTAATTTTCAGTGCAGACCCTAATATTAATATTGTTGTACTTTGTTTAAAAATCACAGTTGCACAAACATCTTCAGGTTAAAAATAGAAGGTCTTATCCCAGCACGCAAACCCTCAAGTGACTTAAGAATTTTGGTCGGTTACTTTCATAGTTCTTTTACTGTGTGTTGACCATTTTTACTAGTTCTCAGAACAAAGAATTTATAGGGCCATCAGTGAAATTAAGTTTTGTCAGAAATTTTAGGTTAGCATGAACAGAAACATCTGATAACAGGAAATGTCTTATGCTCAAATTAATGTTTGTATCTTTGTAAAGAGTAATTTATGCTCAAGTTGTTACTTCTATATATAAAAAGTAGCTAATCAAGAAAGGAGGCACATTAGATTTAGTCAGACCCTGCTACCCAATTTAATGTCTAATCCTTGGCCAAGCACAGAGGAAGAACTTTGATGTCATGCCTCTGTATCTCCTTAGTTTATGTGTGTCCTTCCATCAATCTTGGGTGTTACTGGAATTCTGGGTTTGTTCTCGGTCTCATTTTAATTCTCATTCTTGCCCATAACGTCAGTGGTTATCAGTCACAATCATGACTATTGTCTCCTCCTCTGTGGCATTGCAGTTGTATTTATTTTGAATGTAGCCAAATGTAATATCAGTTTTGATCTCATTTGTCATGACTATGACCTTTATCTCTAGCCAGAAAGTTTTACTGACCTCTCTTGTATCAGAAGGGATCTTCGGCAATGAGTTAACTTCTGTAAAAGAATAAATCACTGAACATAACACACATAAAATTCTTAATCATACAAACTGGAAAATAAAAATAAACAATATAATTTGTAAAGGAACTGAGGAAATTCAACTAGTGTTCAAACCAAATGAAAACAAGACGTATAACCAACAAGCACTAGACCACTTATTAGTATTCACATAAGGAGATATCACCTAAGAGATCACTGCTTCTTAGGTGATCACTGCTTCACTTTTCTCTAAGTAAGAAATCTGCACTCATTTCTTCAGTACCTACTGGTATTATGATAAAATTAGATGAGTTTTGTTTGCTGTGTGAATAGAGTACTTTTCTAGCATATATATGAAAACATTGTTCCTGTACCCCTTGTACATTCTTTAATACTTTGATACATGCATATTGTATCAATTTCTGGCATTTGCTACATCTTTTCTCTGGTCCTAGCACATTATTTTTCTCTTATAAGTTTTTCTTGTGTTCTTTCATACTCTTAACCTATTCATTTTTTAACCTATTCATTTTTTCATAATTTGGAATTTTATGACTAAAATAGATGTATTGTACATTAAAAGTGTAAAATATATATTTCACTAGAGTTCACACAAAGTTCTAAGAGGGGGTTTCTCATACATGTTGAAACTATAGCCATATAACATTGAATTTAAATAACTTTTCATTTTTACTTACACATGACTAAATGTAGCTTGTTGGGCACATGTGGAAAACAAATAATTACTATAACATTTACATGCTTAAACTTCCATAAATGTAATACAATGGTTTATGGAAACAGAACAGTGTAGTACGAACAAATGTTAAATGCAGATTATTTGTTTTATAAAAATGACACTAAATATATAACAATAATTAAATAGTAAGAAAGCATAAATCTTTTGTTTCAATTAAAAATATTGTAGTAAAGTTAAAAACTCATTTCATTTTAATAAAAGCACCAGACAGAACATTTTAAAAAGTTACTTTAAAGGGTACAAACAAGGATACCACTCTACTATACAAGTCTAAAGCTTGACAGCAAAATAATTAACAATTGACACAAACACACTACAGCCTGACATGAAGTTCTCAAATGAAGTTTTTTCATACGGTACTTCAACAAGGTATTTCACCTAATCCAAATGTGACATAGCACTTTGAAAGCATAAACAAATAGATGGTTTACAACCTTCTTTATAGATTTACAATTTACTACCAAAATGTAAAAACTGACATTAAAACATTTTGCATTTAGAAGCACAAGACTGTAACTTCAGCACTAATGTAAGTTCAACATTCAATGTTAAAGACAGTATAATATTCTGTCATATCAGAAACCATATTACAAAACTTATTCCTCTCCACTTCCTTGTTTAAAAGTATGAAAAAAGACCAGTGCCTTGTCACTTTTGAGTATCAAAATAATGCATAATTAAATAAAATCATATATACACCACTTGTAATCCATTGCCAGGTTTTAGTCAACAAAACCTTGCTATAACAGTACATAATCAAAAGTTTCAAATATTAATTACTAATCCAAAATATGTAAGCTTAATCTTGGATGCTAAAATTCCAAATTGTTTAATTATTCCATGAATTATCCACCCACTGTCAGATATCATTACCTTCAGTGGAATGCCAACCATATTCTACTCTAATCCACACACCCATCTTGGGTTATCTTACTTTGGTCACCAGAGCACCATATAAAAATACCAACCTTCCTTTTCCCTTAAGAAATTAATCTATGGCACTATGAGTTTGTGCAGCTTTTGTACTTCTCTTACATTCCTGACAGTGAACTGATTGCACGTGCCATAAAGTCCGCATTTATGTCCTAACGATACAAATGCTTGATAATCGACAATCGCCTAATTGCTATCGATACAAACTTTTAGAAAAGTTAACAAAATAAAAGTTTACAACTGTTTCCAACATTCACCTTTAGAAGGGCTTAAATAACATCATGCACCTTTCACTGTTCTGACAAAACAACGTGGTATCATTATGTTAGTATTGTGTTTCATTTTCACTAAATTTACTGAAGGTATGCTACATCGTTGTACTCTGTAGCTGGGTCCGGGAATAACAGTTAGGTTCAAACGGATATTATACTACATGCATATTAGGATACGATACATTACACCATACGAGTTAAGAAAATGAATGGCACCATTGTAATTTATCATAAGTATATCAGGAACTGAATACTGCTTGAAGAGAAGAGAAACTATGTTTACATCTAAAATGTTACACAAAGGTTCAAGATGATAATGAAGGTTACCACAATAACATCAATACAAATTCTTTCACATAAAAACATATGTTATCTATACATTAATAAAAGTATGCTAATTGGTCCCAAATTGAGGATTAGGAATTATATATTTAATAAAAACAATACTGCATAAGGGAAAAAGTACATGCTACCAACATAATATTTATAACTGAAGAGTACACACCTTATCATGGCAAGCAAATACAAGTACCCACCACTACAATCTGTAGTGAGCAACTCATAAATACAATAATGTATAATGGGCAATTCCGTAGGAGAGTGTACGATCACTATTATCATTCAGTAAATGCAATTCTTTCTTATAGCGTAGTAAAACACCACACTTGTGAAGGGGAAAATAAAATTCCTGTCTCTGATGGCTACCTTGGACAAACAGCACAATAAAAACTTACACTGTGAAATGTAACAAAAGAGCTACATGGTTGTGAAAGTATAATTTATAACAAGATATGCACAAAAGACAATCTTATAAAATCTTGCCAACATATTCACTCTTGAGATCTGCCATTCCTTTGTGACCTCAATGACACAGATAGATCAATCTCCCTTTAATATTTCAAGAAAACCTGAAACTTTTAGATAACAGTTCCATGCATACTATGTTACAACTAAATGGAATAGAATGTAAAATAAGAAAGATTAAAAATAAATTCATGTGTTCTAGCATTAGCATGTTCTGGAATGTGACTGATTTTTCCCCCCCAAGTAAACATGTGTACCAGAGTACTGACTGAGCCACCCCTTTATCAACTGGTATGAATCTAAAAATCAAGAAAGTAAAAAATTCAAACTAATATAGCACTATGCTATAAAAACATGTAAAAATAAAGGAGTGCATCATACTGTCAAACAAATATGACTTTGCAAGGCAATCTCAGTGTCTCTTTCTGCTACAACATAGATCAACACTGTATATTTATGTATCACTTCCTCTTTGCACATGTTTTGTCAAGAACTGCCCATCATCCATAACTGTACAATAAATTCACCAGTAGCATAAATCATGGAACAAATAAAAAACTAATACATTACTTCTATAGTTCAAAAATAAAACATCAGAGTACTACATTAAATATTTCTGAGGCTTTGGACCATGATAAAAAAAGAACTTGTAGAAACTGCATAAAGAAAAATGCTGTTTAAATTCAGCTTCCAATTTCCTTTTACATAGCACAAATTCATTAGAATTTTAGTAACAAGTAAAGAACACACAGACATAAATTCTTAAATATGATAAATTTATAGGATTTGAACTGACCTAGGGCAAAGCACCCAAATATATAGTAGTATGTAAAACTATATCTGTACATCATCTGAAAATATAACTCAAAGTGTGTGAATAAAAGTTTTGTGTGAGAGTACTATGTGAAGACGGTATATGATAAAGCATATAAATGAGTTAGTCACTAGAAAAAGTATTGCAGAAGACTATGCAAATTGATAAATTATAAAAAAACTAGAATCCTTCAGAAAATTCTTCAGTATTCTACTCTTCCCCATCTAACCTTAGCCTGATCATTATATAGTACAGACTTACAAAACAATTACCCCAACTGTGCAAAGCCTTTGTACAAAAAATACATTTTAGTATACCATTTTGAATATTGCACCATGTTTTATCTTTTATGTGAGGTATGACCCAAAAACTAAGCATTCCATACAGTTGGTTACATTTGGCACAGTATAAAAATACAAAAATTTGTGCAACTGACCCACAGCAATCGACAATAAAAGCTTCAGTAAGTTTACTAAAAGCATTTATAATGACTGCCACGAATTCATCAAAAGTCTTTAACCCACTTGCCACTTCTCATAACTTTGACAAAATGAGGTGAATTCCATCAAAGTGGATTAATTATAAATAACTACAATAATCATTAAGTAGTCACTCTAAAGCTATCTGTTTCACTTCACAAACATTTCCTCTCCCCTAATGCTTGTACATCATCACTGCTTAAAAGGAACAAGTAGAGAGGTAAGGCTAACTTAGTAATAGAACAAATCAATTGAAATTTGAGCCTCTTAAAAGTCTTTTATGCAGTTGCCTTATATAAATACAATTCCCCTTGAAACACTACAGCTTCTCAACAAAAGTGAAGATCTACACCTCTTAAAATTTAACATGCATAGCATGGTAACACAGCAGTGGAAAGTTGCTATAGTACACTTCCCCACAAAACAAGCTTCCTCAACTCCCGTGAGTAACCTAAATATAATACAGATCTCATGGCAAGAAGGAATCCTCGTGGTTGTGATTTCTATCTGGACGCGGTGGCTTTTCAGGAGGTTCTGGGGATATGTCAGAGGGAACTGGAGGCAACATCTGTTGACAAAGACAAGAAAAGGTACTTAAGGAAAATTCAAGGGGAAAAAGGTTACAATGACCTAATTCATTCTGGCACAAAAATTTATAAACCACACTTTTCCCTATGATTATATAAATTATATAAATTGCCTTGTTTATTAATGGCAGTTAACTTAATGCACAATATATTCTGTCATGCTCTTATGATGAAGATTATTGCCCCCTATTTTTTTCCTTAAGCTCTATCATACAATAATGGCAGCTTTTCATTTTCACAACAATTTTTAGGTGTCAGTCCCATGGGGTTTGAACAAAGGCACAAACTGCAAGAGTTCCACAACCCACAAAGAGACCCCATACTGGTGGTAAAGGATAGCCCAGCTACATTTTTTTTAAATGTTGCAGTAGTACTTACTTTTCCACTTTTAATGGACAACCCACTGTAGCGTAAAGAATTTCCATCGGCATCTTGTTCCCGTTCTCTCATCTTAACTGGCAAGGGTGGAGGTGCTTCTTCTTCATGCAAGGACTCTGTTGGTGTGCCTGTACCTCAAAATGGAAATGAGTATTTTCAAAACGTACAAGGAAATATGTCATCTATATAAATGGTTTTGAAACAATTTATATAACCCCTAATGGATGGATACCATCCTTTGAGTATTACATGCCATCGGTTTGTAGGAATCGGGCAGGAAAGGAGTTCCATTACTTCAATGGCATATAAATTTACCAATGGCATCTTTTAGACTGGCTCAGCTCAGCGTTGTGGGTGACTGGGCAACTCATGAGTCAAACTCAAAGTCATCAGTTTCAGTCCTTGCCCAAGCTATTGCCTCTTAGGAGGACATCAGCCAGGTAACCCCAACTCCCCACCAAGAGGTCACTCATGGGGGTAACACTGGTAAACAGCCTCACTACGTTTCCCTGACGGGGAGCAAACACTGGTTCCCGAGATTACGAGACCAAGTTCTTATCTTTTATGATAGTATGTCGGTTATGATTGTAATTTTCCAAAGAAATACTATTAGCAAAAACATGTATAATCCAAAAAAGTTACTGCATCTTTGATCTCAGTAAATTTAGGTAAATATTTCATAACAAATATGCTCAGAATCTGTTAGATTTTAGTTCTCATCTGTTATGATATTTTGTGAGCTGTAATTATAATTTTACAAAATAAATTATTAAAAAAACCATGTATGACTTGGTAAAATCAATCTTTACAGTGGAAGTTGTATTAAGGCATAGAAACTTACTAAGGCTTTCTCTAGAACCCATTGAAGGTGAGGGAGTAGTAGATACAGAAGGAGTATTGAGGTTGAAAGAGCGAGGCCGGGACATTCGTCTCTCTCTTTCCACATCCGATCTCAAAGGTCGTTCTGTAGCCAGCTGTGGAAGAAAGCCTTATACTATTACCATATTTAATTAATATACAATAGGAATATATCATACTATTATCATATTTAATTAATATACAATAGCAATATATCTTACTATTATCATATTTAATTAATATTCAAAAGAAATATATCATATACTACATATTATCACAATATGTTACAATAAAGATTCACTTCTGAATAGTCCTGATAACCAAGAAGAGAAGTCTGTTAATTTCACTATACTAAATAATAGTAGAGCCTGAAGTAGATACGTATACATCTCAAAATAGCTCCCTCGAGATTAATTAACCCACTCCCAACAGATCCCACAGATACTACAACAAAACTTCTAAACACAGTTCCACTACTTGGAGAGATATTAATTGGTTACATCATAATACCGATAACATACAAATACGTATAGTAATGCTAATTGACGTTAACGAGGATTATCAGAAGTACCTTAAAAAACAGTCAACAGATATTTACTCTTTTGTTCCTCGTTTCTAACAACGACACATAACGAGCAACAGATATGATTAAACATTCATCTTCCCAATCTGTAAACATCCATTATGAATTTAAACAGTTTCCTTCCTAAGTTTGGATCGTACACATTCCACCTGTGATCTGTCTTCTTGTGCAACTGAATAAAAACCACCATACCATAAGTACTATATTTGATTCATGAGTCACGACAGTTTCAGTTTACAGAACCACCAGATTTGACACTCTGTCCTCTTCACCTTTAACAGTACATGCTCTTTACTGTTATGAAGTTTGTCTTCAAAAACGAGAAAAAATACTTGCCCGTAAAAAAAGTGGAAAATTCATTGCTTTTGACAGTAAAGGATAAATAAAATCACCCTAATTGTTTGTTAGTAAAGAGAAGGAGAATGGTGATTTCAGAGCAAGCTGGCTTAAATGATGCAGTGACATGAAGCTCATTCCAAAAGTATACAACCGTCACAACTTTATATTTTTAGAGATTACACAAATTGATCTGTATCCTTAAATAAAAAACATTCTAAACTTTAATATCTAAGGTATAAAATCACCCTACAATATAGTAATTAAACTATTAAAAAAAATGTGATGAGTAATCTAAGGCAACGTAAGCTGGAATTTTCATAAACTTATTTTTGTATATCTTTCACATCTCAAATTCAGTTCACAGTCAACAAGCTTTGGTGATTATCCCAACTATCAATAAGTTCACTACTGCTAAAACTTGATAGTTTAACAAGATATCGTAAAAGGAACTAAGGCATCACTTACACTTGTGAATCCCTACATTTTTTATGTTTATTTAATACTGTACTGAACAAGTAATAACCATTTTTAGGGATAAAAACTGGTTATAACATATTTTTCCTTTTCCCAGTAATAAATTCACAAATCCAGTCAACTGTAATAAAATTTCAGCTCTTTGGTTGGCATAAGGCATTGTATAGAAAACATCTAAAAAGCACCTAGATCCCCCTATTCTTTGTAGATCAGTTGTTAAGAATATCTTCCCAATGTCACTGGTAGAGGTATGTATGTAAATTAGTTACCCAAATGCTAAGACCTATCATCACTGATTTCACTGTAAAAATGAAACGTCACAGAAAATTGGGCTGTTTGTCCTTATGAGAGAGAAACACACAATGAAAGTAAGTACACTAACAAGAAAAGATACTTTATGATGAATATCTGACAAGAGGCAAAGAAATATCAAGAAAAGGGGTCTTCTGGCCCAGTATGTTTTTCTGATACTTATTATGCCAACTTCACAAATAATTCCCACACTATTGCTGGAGTATATATATATATATCTAGCCTCGGATTTATGTACAATAAATCGGTTGTTTGACGAAAAGCAATAAATAGAAAATAAAATAAAATGGTGATGCTCCCAAAAATTTTGCTAAAATAATAACTGGCCTATTTCAGTGAGGTGAGAAGTTCCTGTATCTATTTCTTGTGTTACCTTCCTCCAGCTGCTAATGTTGAGTGTAAAATTTTCTAATATTTAATAAGGTTGGCAGCAGTTTATTTAATTTCTAAGTTTTTTTTTCCTTCTTCAAAAGTAAATAATTGCACCTTTTAACCAAATTATGACAAATTCCTAATCATAAGCTTTCACCTCATTAACCTAACACACACACACACACACGACTCCATAACAGCTATATATCACTGGACTGCAAAAATTAAACTAAGTATTTAGTACCATACAAAGAAGAGTCGACTGCCCAGTAATGGTTCAAATTGTGAGACACTTCAGTAATGATTTAGTAAAATAAATTCAATTTACATACAGACGACTGATGCCCTAAAAAGAAGCCATAAAATAAATTAAATGAGATAAAAGCAGCTCTAAGGAAGTTAAAAAATGAATGGGTCATTACACAACAGTCATTAAAAAAAGTATATTTTCTGATGATTGATTTACTTTATGGCCTGACTGCTGATACTGACAGAACTGCTTCAGGAGGGACATGAAATATAAAGCTACAGTGTTTTAAAAGTTGTAATGTACTACAAAATGTGCAAAGATGTGCTGTATTTATTGCAATGCTAAAATCTGACTTTATACAGCCAATACAGTACCAAACTCCTTTACTAAGGAATGCAATACATACATCTAGGCGAGACTTGGATTTTTGGTTGCTTGATGTTCCCATAAATGGGTTGACCTGAAGGAAAAATGTCCGTATCTGTAATAAAAACTAGTTTTCAAAATCACTCGTCTTTTCCAAGGATCGCTGATATTGGTATTCATGGTACAGTATCAAAGATACGCAGTGACTTGGTGTAAGACATTTCAAAAAATCAACTTATACGAACTTCTAACAAAATGAAAATAAAAAGGCAGCCACTGCAATAATTAAGAAAAAAAAACACAAGCAAAGCTAGCACGCTAAGGCATTTTAAAAAGCTAGCTCAGAATTGTAATAAAACTAGCATATCATAAAACTGTTTCAGCATTCAAATTTTACCTTTGCTAAAAATGTATATAATAAAAATGTATATAAAAGAAAATCTGCAAAAGAGATAAAATTTTTTATAATTGTCGTTATGCACTTCTTGCGAGAGATTATAACAGCTTAGAACTTGCAGTTCTTGAATTTTCCACCCCAAAAAGATGTAATGCTACAAAATGAAATTTTCATTATTAAAATGAAGTTTTATTGTATACTTACCGAACAATTATAGAGCCGTGATTTCCACGAGCGGCAGGATACTAAATTCAAATTTAGCGCGTCGGCGTCGCCAACACTGGTGGTGATGACGTCATCTCCCTCCACTCGCGGGAGAACCAGGTACAACTGCCCAGGTGAATCCAATTCTTTCTGCCCGTCCGTCCACCTAAGGGGAGGAGGGTGGGTATAATCATAATTGTTCGGTAAGTATACAATAAAACTTCATTTTAATGATGAAAATTTCATTTTTATTGTAGTGTCTTACCGAACAATTATAGAGCTGATTACACATTTATGGGAAGGTGGGATTCAGTGGACCACTAGTATTTTTAAATGGTTACATTTATTGCAATACCAGTAAACACTCAAGGTGTCTGTTGTACCTTACCTTGTAAGAGAGCTACAGCAGACTGTTACTGCCTCTGGTCGGTGCTCTTCTTACTATTGTAGAGGAATTGGAATTTGACCAAAGTTAGCCTCTACAGGAGGGGTGGAAATCCTTCCCGTAGTTCAAGCGAGTCAAGGCTGACTGACGGAGGATAGTAACAACAAAGATTGCCCTTGCCCTGCCCGGGCTAAGACCAGAAATTCAATCATACAAAACATTGTCACCAACACCAGATTTAAAAACATATATACCCAACCATTGTAAAATCTGACCTAACAGACTGGTGAGTATCCCAGGTACTCAGTACCCCCAGCTTCCCTTGAACTCGACAACCTATTCAAGGTGAAAAGTTAGCATAGAGGTGACGACCCCTGTGCCGTTTCTCCCAACACCATGCCAGAAACCGCCACCGGACCTAACGTTTTACAATTCTCGAAAACCGTTTCTATCTCTTTGAGATAATGACTCGCAAAAACCGAATTCGATCTCCAGAACGTGCTCTGAAGACCGGACCTAACGTTTTACAATTCTCGAAAACCGTTTCTATCTCTTTGAGATAATGACTCGCAAAAACCGAATTCGATCTCCAGAACGTGCTCTGAAGAATCGAAGCTAAAGATAAATTCTTTCCTGACTGGCTAAAGAAGTTGCCACTGCTCTAACCTCGTGAGCTTTAACTCTCAGAACGGAAAGATTGTCGTTCTCGGACTGCGAGTGAGCTTCCCTGATAAGCTCTCTAATAAAAGAACGATATAGCATTCTTAGAAAGAGGACGAGAGGGATTTGAACCGAGGTCCAGAGCTTAGAAGATTGTCCTCTAATACCCTTAGTGGCAAACAGATACTGCTTAATAGCCCTGACTGGACATAAGAGCCTTTCTTCCTCCTCATGTCCAACCAAATCAGATAAGTTCCTTACCACAAAACTCCTCGGCCAAGGATTAGAAGGATTCTCATTTTTGGCTAGAAAGGTCAAAGAAACCGAAAATACAGCATTGCCTTGAGAGAAACCGACTCTTTTGTCTATAGCGTGCAATTCGCTGACACGCTTAGCAGAAGCTAGTGCAATAAGAAAGAGTGCCTTCTTAGTCAAGTTCCTGAGTGAAGCCGACTTCAAAGGCTCAAACGGTGGCCCCATGAGGAACTTAAGCACCACATCTAAGTTCCAAGCCACTGTATCTTGCGGGAGCTTAGTGGTTTCGAAAGACCTAATGAGGTCCGACAGATCTGAATTGGAGGAAATATCCAAACCTCGATGTCGAAAAACCGAAGAGAGCATGGCTCTATATCCTCTGATCGTCGAAGGAGCTAGTTTCTTAGAGTTCCTAAGAAATAGAAGAAAATCTGCTATTTCTGTTAAAGAGGTCGCAGAAGTAGAGACTTTAGCACTTCTACACCACTCTCTGAAGATTCTCCACTTCCCTTGATAGAGTTTGTTAGAAGACTCTCTCCTACAACGAACGATAGCTTCTGCAGCTCTTCTTGAAAATCCTTTCGCTCTGACAAGATTCCGGACAGTCTGAACCCTGTCAGAGCTAGAGCGGACAAGTTTTGGTGGAACCTCTTGAAGTGAGGTTGTTTGAGAAGCCACTTCTCTGGAGGAAGAAGTCTGGGGAAGTCTACTAACAACTGGAGAAGGTCCGGGAACCACTCTTTCCTGGGCCAAAAGGGAGCGATTAACGTTAGCGTTACATTGCTGTGCGACATGAACTTGTTCAGCACCTCTCTTATTAGACCGAACGGAGGGAATGCATAAGCTTCCAGACCCGACCAATCCAACAGCATTGCGTCCACCGACCAAGCTAGAGGATCTGGGACTGGAGAACAAAAGAGAGGAAGACGGTTGTTCCTTGATGTCGCGAACAGGTCTATTGACGGTCGTCCCCAAAGGCGCCAAAGTTTCTGACAAATCTTGTTGTCCAAAGTCCACTCCAGAGGTAACACTTGCTGTTGACGACTTAACTCGTCCGCCAGGACGTTCATCTTTCCCGGAACAAATCTCGGGACTAGCTGAACCTTCGCTTCGTTTGACCACAGGAGGAGATCCTTGGCTACTTCGTACAGAGAGAAAGACTGAGTCCCCCCCTGTTTCCGCACGTACAAGAGAGCCGTGGAGTTGTCGGAATGCACTGCCACTACTACTCGACCTTCTACTAAGCTCCGAAACTGTCTGAGCCCCAAGAAAATTGCTAACAGTTCCTTTACATTTATGTGGAACTTCTTCTCCTTCTCCGACCAAGCTCCTGAAGTCCGTTGATTTCCCAGTAAGGGCTCCCCAACCTGTGTCCGATGCGTCGGAAAAGAACTGTAGGTTCGGGAGGATGGGTCGTAAATCTAACCCTTCTTCCAACCTTGCTCGAGAGAGCCACCACCTTAGGTCCTCTTTTATTTGATCTGTGACAGGAAGGTAATCGAGTCTGGTTGTGTCTTCCTGCACCAAGAGGCTCTCAGGAAAAACTGCAGAGGTCTCATGTGCAGTCTTCCCAACGTCACAAATTTCTCCACTGACGTCAATTTGCCCAGGAGCCTCATCCACTGATTGGCAGAACTTACCTTTTTGTCCAAGAACTCCTGAACTGTCTCCAGACAGCCTTGGACCCTCTTCGGGGACAGAAAAGCCCGAAAAACTTGAGCATTCAGAATCATCCCCAAATAAAGGATGCTCTGAGATGGAACCAACTGGGACTTCTGTTTGTTGACCAGAATTCCTAACTTTCTGGCAAGATCCAGAGTTGTTCCAAGGTCCTTCATGCACCGACTCTCTGATTCCGACCGGAGAAGCCAATCGTCCAGATAGAGGGAGATTCTTACTCCTAATATGTGCAGCCAGCTTCCTATCGGGGATAGAACCCTGGTGAAAACTTGAGGAGCGGTCGCTAGTCCGAAGCAAAGCGCCCGAAACTGAAACACCTTGCCTTCGAACATGAACCTCAGGTACTTCTGAGATTCGCGATGTATCGGAATGTGAAAATAAGCGTCTTGCATGTCCAGAGAGACCATCCAATCCCCCTGTCTGATGGACTCCAGAACCGACCGAGTGGTCTCCATATGAAATTTTGTTTTCTGGACATGCAAGTTCAGGGCGCTCACATCCAAAACCGGCCTCCAGCCCCCTGATGACTTGGGAACTACAAAAAGGCGATTGTAAAAGCCTGGAGGAAAATCCCCTTCTATCTGTTCTATCGCTTCTTTGAGAACAAGCGCTTCCACTTCTGCGGCTAGCGCCAGAAATTTGTCTGAGCCCGGAGAGTATGCCTGGAATGGAATTGGCACAGGTGAGAGCGAGGGAGGTGAAACGAGAGGAATATGATAGCCGAACTTGAGTACTTGCACTACCCAGGCTTCTGCTCCTCTGTTTTTTTTTTTTCCATTCCTCCCAAAACAGAGCCAGCCTGGCTCCCACTGGTGCATGAAGAACCGAGCTTTCATTTGGAAGGTTTGTTAACCTTGGCCGAGGCCTTAGACTGAGGTCGCAAATTCGACTTCGGCCGAAAGAAGCGCTTGGGTTTTCTCCCTCGAAAAGGCGCTTGGGCCAGAGGAGAAACCGAAGGAACAGTCTCCACAGGAGCTTTAGGTCTCTTAGTAGACTGTGCAGTAAATCCGAAGTAGATTTCTTATCTAGCGCAGACGAAATTGACAACACTACATCGTCTGGAAAGAGGTTATCTTTCACAAAAGGAGCAAACAAGAGAGCAGACTTCTGTTGGGACGTAACCCTTTTAGAAGCAAAGGAGCACCAAAGTTGCCTTTTCTTAAGGGTACCAAAGGCGATGAGCGAAGCTAACTCATCACATCCATCCCTAATGGATTTGTCCGCACAGGACAGAACACCAATCCAATCCTCCGCTAACTCCTGAGAAAGAGAAGGACAGTCTTCGATCTTGGCCGCTAAAGCGCCAATAGTCCAATCAAGGAAGCTAAAGACTTCCAAAAGTTTAAATTGATTCTTTACAACGTGGTCCAACTCAGGCGCTGTAAAGAAAACTTTCGCTGCGGCGAAAGCAGATCTTCTAGAGGAGTCGATTAAACTGGAGAAGTCTCCCTGGGAGGAGGCAGAAACTCCCAGAGAAGGAGCTTCCCCAGTTACATAAAACCTATACCTCTTACGAAGCAACTTAGAGGGAGGGTAAGCAAAAAGAGCCTTCCCTAAGTCTCTTTTCATAGACATCCATTTCTCCGTCTCTTTCAACGAATGTCTAACCGCTTTAGATAGAACAAGTTTTGGGAGGAGAGGGTCTGAAGTTTTCCTCCTCATCAAAAAAGTCGAAGTTGGGAGCGCGGAGCCGCTTTCTCAAAATAATCTGGATAAGATACCAGAAGAAATCTAAGGAGACGTGAATAACACGAGAGGTGATGTGAATCCTCCTCCTCTACTTCTTCTTCATTCTCCGATACCGCCGAAGAAGTAGACGGAACTACAACCTGATCTGAAGGTTTCGAACCACCCTTGGACTCATTCATCCAGTTGGTTAACATCTCTAACTGCTTGCGCAAAGGCGCCAGAGACGAATCAAAAACAGTTAACGTAGGCTTGGAAGAGCCTAAATGTTCATCAGGAGGCGGAAAAACTACTTGCGCCTCGCTTGGAGCCGCCGAAATTCGAGGCGAAACAGGCGCATCAGGCGTAACAGACGAAAAAGCGCCTAAAGAAACACCCTTAGAACTGCTAGCTACAGCGCTAAAACCACAATCTCTACTAGTAGATGGAGCCGAAAAAGGCACAGATTGAGGCGACGAACGAGCCGCTAACGGCCGAGGCGCAACCCTACTCTCAGGCTCCTTATACCGCTTGACTGGAGGAGGCGAAGAATCGGCGCCTGAACGCCTCTTTAAGGGACGCGAAACGGGCGAATCTCGCCAAGAGCGCCGTGCGACCGGAGACGAATCGCTTGAATCATTTGAAAGGCGTCTGACCGCAACACCATTCCAACGCTTAACCGAGCCCTGTTGAGGCGCAACAGGCTCAACAAGAGAGGCGCCTGTGTGGGCAAATCCCGATCGACTCCCTTGGACTTCCGGTATGTCTTCTCCCCGGTGCGGGGGAGCTGGACAGTGACCTTTGTCTATGAGACGTGTCAGGACAGACAGACGCACCCTCAACTACACTCTTACCTGAAGCCGCTTTCTCCAAAAACGTCTTAACTGAATTACCAAGTTGCAAAACCGTATTCGCTAGTACCGAAAATTTCTGATCTAACCTCGATTCCAGACTGGCAATGGTGTCGGAAGAAACTACACGGGAAGCCGGAGAAGTGGGATTAGTAGGAGGAATAGGAGGTGTAGTTAAAGGAGACATAACAATTTGAGGAGAAACAGAAGGAACAGATGCATCGCAAGACGAAGCAGAGCTAAGTCTACTTTCCCTAAGCGCTGCTTTTCTAATTCTGTCTTTAGCTAATTTCTCCGAGTATGAACTAAAAAACTTCCATTGAGAATCAGTCCAATCACTACACTCGTTACATGTTCGATCTGCTGAACAAACCTGTCCCCTACACTTAACACATTTAGTGTGAGAATCATACTCTAATTTGGATAATCTAGTTTTACATCCTGAGATGCAAAACCTAACTCCCGACGGACTAGAATCCGACATGGCAACGCCTAAATAAAAAGCAAAATAACAACAACGCCAAAAAAGAGTACTTCACCAATTCCGAAGATCAAATCCACAAGAAAAAAGCGAAGCAAAGTCATCCAACCGCACCGACCACCGATGTTCACCGGACGCCGGCAGGAAAAGAATTGGATTCACCTGGGCAGTTGTACCTGGTTCTCCCGCGAGTGGAGGGAGATGACGTCATCACCACCAGTGTTGGCGACGCCGACGCGCTAAATTTGAATTTAGTATCCTGCCGCTCGTGGAAATCACGGCTCTATAATTGTTCGGTAAGACACTACAATAAAAACTGTAATTGAAAATATACTCTTTTCTTGACTTTGTGGTTCTTCATACTCATTACCGCTTAACGTAGAGTTTTTGCCATTATGCTTGAATACATTTTTTTTTTTCACAACTATTTGCATTATATAAAAAAATCCTGTAATGTAAAAGGACGGTGACTGTAAAACATCAATTTTACATGATATGGTAATTCAATGTAATATATTATTCGTAAATACTATGCTCCATAAACATTCTTTTTTTTATTAACTCCACTGTAACATTGCTCATTGATCAGCTACTTTACAGACGGGTCTGCCACAAGTGTTTCGGATAGTACACTGACAAGATCGTAAAGGGACCTCTTGATCTGTTCTGATTCTTCAACTCAAGAGGAAATATTAAGATGTCTGCCAAGTATAGTACCAAGAGACAAAGAAACAATACAAATGAAGAAATTAGTACAAATAATGGGTACTATTTTGGAGATAACACCAATGTTTTTGAACCATGAAGAGGACAAGGCAACAATGGCAATGACATCCTCTAAGTGAGGGACACTCAATAGAAAAAGGTTAAACTTCTTTTGTGTAATAACTTCTACTCTCTGCTAACACTCTATTCTGGGCAGTAAGT
This sequence comes from Macrobrachium nipponense, assembly GCF_015104395.2. Lineage (NCBI taxonomy): Eukaryota > Metazoa > Arthropoda > Malacostraca > Decapoda > Palaemonidae > Macrobrachium > Macrobrachium nipponense. Next base: position 102,345,930 of record NC_087204.1, read on the forward strand.
ACAATTATACCTTTGTACATAACAAAGATGAATAAATGACAACAGAAGATTCAACACTGTCTTTGGTTCTGAAAAGGAGAAAACACCACAAGAACAACAAACCCCCCCCAAAAATAAGTGAAGAAAGAGATACGTACTATCCTTATGTAGAGATATACTAGCACTGCTTCATTCTTAAAACTTTTGGATTCTCAATTTACATACAAAAACCAAAAACAACCCTCAACTAAGCACTGATGGCACTATCCCCCTATGGAGTAACTATCCCCCTATGGAGTAAAAGATGTTTTAAACATGGTTCAAGTACACAACAGAAAAGCTACACATCCCCATACCTAAATAGCATAACAAAATTTTTGATACCCGAGGTAAAAAAATTCCATTCCATTCCATCATCTTGTAGAACGTATTATGTCTGCTTTTCCCTTTATGGGGTTTAAATGAATGAAATCCAGTACATTTTCTGCCAGAAGCATTCAACCTAGGTCTTCACTTATTCCACTTTTCCATGATTTCCTGGGCCTCTCTACGAGTCTTCTTCATCTTGCTACTTTCACATGTACTGCTCTTATGACCACAATTCCTCATCACTTCTCATCATAGATCCAAACCACTTCAATCTTTGAGGTCGCAGTCTTTGTTTTCAACTTTCTGGTACTACATCTCCCTTCCAGTTCCTCATTCATAAAATTATCTTTTCACTATACTCCAGTAGCCATAAATCTCAACCTTCTGTGATCTCCTTTCCAAAATCTCCATTTTCTTTGTTAGTGCCCCTGCTTCTGCTCCAAAGAGTAGTACAAGTGCTTTTATTCATCACTATACTCGGTTTTTTTCCATCTGTCCACCCGCCTGTGGTGTTTGCGTATGCCGTATGGCAACACTGCGTCCCAGGATTTAGAGAGTTACATTCAGCTCACTTTCAACAATAATAACAATATCTTATTTAGGATATTAACGGTGAAATTCGCATACAGTGCATTATTGAAACACTTTTCAGTTGCAAATGTACACCCAGATATCCTTTTATTTACCTAAAACTTACACATAGTGAACCTATCTAAAGCCCAGGACGCAGTGTTACCACACGCAAACACCACAGGCGGGTGGACAGATGGAAAAAAAACAGAGTATAGTCTAGCTATTTCCTTCTCTCTCCATTTCATCCACAGTGCAGCTACTTTCTTTTTTGCTGCCCTTTGAGCTGCCTGACATTCCTGTTACCCAAGATAACAGTAATGTTATAGTACCTCTACTTGACCATGCCTTGACATTCAATGTAAATTCTGCAATCCAGGAGACCTTTCATGACACCATCAGTACCATTTGCTACACAGTACAGTTCATTCCCAACACCTTTTCCACAACAACCATATTGCCATTTTCCTGGTTGAACTTGTTCCTTTGCTTACTTTCCAGTCACCATAAGCTTTGTTTTATTAACAATGTGATTTTTAGTTTTTAGTCCCTTCTCCACCTCTTCACTCTTCGCCTTTCATGTTATAACTTTTCTCTGAGCTTTTTAAAAGTGGTGTTCAGCAACTTTAATCCCTGACTTTGACGAAGTTCCAGTACTAATACTCGCTTCCAAGTCTTCCAAATATATTATTATTCTTATGCTTTTATATATTTTTTTATTTTTCTTTATGTACTATTATGATTGTCCTCAAAACCAGCTCTGTCGATTCTTTTAAGGCGAATTAGGCCTTCTTCTATCTGTATACTAAAATATTGCTTTCCTTCTGGTCTTCCCGATTGCAGAGAGTAAACCAAAAACAAGAGCTTACACCTTTTCAAAGATAGTTTTAATCTTCATTTTGCCTTCTTATTTTACAGTTACTCCACCAAAACTTATTTCTTGACGTCACTAACAATGGCTTTTATGCAAACTACTTTACACCTTATCTCCTGAACACAGTAAGGGATGACAAAAGTAAGCAGATTGTAAACTTGAGAAAAACCAAGAGCTCTGGAAAGCAAAAAAAAAAAAAAAAGGCAAGCTATAGCAGGTGAAATGGGGATCTAAGAACTTCATTTACTTCTTTCTTTCTACCTATGATTCAGAGCTCTCTTAACCAGACTAGCAATAAACCTACAATAGCAGGTTTGTTCTTTGTATAAGCAAGCAAATGTACATGTTTATAGCATACTGTTTGTAATGAACTCTACTTAAAATAAAGGATACACATACACAGAAAATTTGTTGCACAAAAAGAAAGACCACGTAGGCAAGATCCTCACATCCAAGTTACATTCTGTTTTATGAAAAGTCTAACCATACATTATCCTACAAAATCAACCTATGCACTATAGTATATCTCGAATGCCAGACTGGGCATGGATACCACTTGTTTCAAACATGACAAAATACATATATGACATCCGCTAAGTGTCATACCTAGAACCTGAAACAAAAAATTAATTTTTGCCCATTTTCACTTGATTCTTTTCACAAAACAACCTACCTTTTATAACATATATTTAAAAATGGACAAAATGTTAATTCACACACATCAAGGTACAATACACAATGAATTAAGAGTACATATTTGTATTTTAAAAACTTGATTCCCTTCTTCATTGGTCAACAATAATTATGAGGTAGATAAATTTTAGCTTTACTAAACCATTTGTTCTTCCTCCAAATATGGCTGGTCTGAATTTCCACAATTGGCAGATATAAAAATGACAATGTAAAGGGTAATGTAATTAGCTAGATCCTGTTAAAACCAAGTGGATATCAAACACTCCAAATAAGTGTATGGTGCCTTTAAATGAAGGAAGGTTTCCAGGAAACAAAGATTTGACATAAATTCGAGTCTGAGGGACAGACAAAATACTACATAATTAAAAAAAATATTTATAGAAAAGAAATTTGAATTGGGGAGGGTGGAAACGACTAGATGGAGGTCTGAGTTAGCGTTGAAGTTGAAAAGCAAAAGGTTACAAGAAACCAAAAATAATATTCTACAGCAAACAACGACAACGGAAGTTAAACATAAAGTTAGGCCACATGGGACTTGGATGTGAGCACCCTAAAGCTGCATTAGTCACTATTACATGATACTGGGAAGAACAACAGTTTCTACAGGAATGATAGAACAGGTTTTATTCGGTTCACAGGATATAATATAGAAAGAATTGTCCCCGAAACAGAAGTGGATCTCGATATGGATACTGAGAAGAACAACAGTTTCTACAGGAACAATAGAACAGGTTTTATTCGGTTCACAGGATATAATATAGAGAGAATTGTCTCCAAAACAGAAGTGGATCTCGATATGTTCTGACACGCTGAATGATAGGTCTAAAATTACCAAGCATTCTGAAAGTACTGATTAAAGCAATACATGTCCTCTTCTGAACCCTGGCCAAAGTCTCTCTACAAGGATTCTGACTGATAAAATTGGACGGATAAAGAAATTCCCATTATGCATCTATGCATGACGGTTTTTTTCTTATAATAAGCATGAAAGACATCAACAAAAAAAAAACAAGTTACCGTATGTGCAGTGATGCAGAGACAGATACACAGACACACAGACACTCACCCTTAGGCTTTGTGATGACAAAGTAAGTGTGAAAAACAGGGATAAACAAAAGGGAAAAATACAGTCCCTGCCAATTTGTTGGAAGAACTTATAACTTCACTGTTCATAAATATTTATATGTTGACTTTAAACCTATAGAAACTACACTAACCTCTTAAAAAAAGTCAAATCACTGATGTATAATCTCTTTAATAATTTCGAATTCTGTGCAGTAAAAGACGCAGCATAATTATATTGAAAAAAACAATTGATTGATTAGTTGTATTACTACTGGCAAAGGTAAGTATCCATATAGACAAAAAAAGTTGCACAAAACAACATAGTTTCTTATGTGAACATGATTAGTTCCCTGAAAGACGACACAGAAGATATTTACTCAGGTTAGAACAAAAACGTACAAACCTTGACACCATGAGAAATTCACATTCTAGTCTGAGGTTAATATGACGTAGAAGCAAGAGGCCTGAAGATGTCAACAGCTAGGCTCCAAGGGTTAGGATGCATCAAGCAGCCAACATAAAAACAAAACCAAAAATTGACACCTACTGGAGAGTTTACCTGCTCACTCAGCTCAATAATAGGCTGCGGTGGTGGTTGTGCCAGAACTTGCGAGTCTGGCCGGTCAAACCACTGTGTTGAAGTGAAGCTTTCACGGCGCAAGAGTTTGCTGTACAGAATAAAAATATTAAAAGCCAAGTTCCAAATGGCAATACAAAATATTTTGTTTGACCAATTTATCTATGACTCAACTTTTATAGGTATACATATCAGACTGTCATTAAAACTGATCAAAATAACAATTACCTGATGCTCTTTTCTTTCTTGGTTGATTTGGACCCACTGCTACCAGAAAGACCATGATCAGGTAATGAACTTTTATGGTTACGGGGCAAAGTTCCTCCTTTGCTCTTGGCTGGACTCAGTCTGAGAGGAAAAAGATGAAATTTTCAAAATGGCTTGCACTATAACTGAATTATCTTTGCTAAGGAATAAAAATCAATGTTTTTTATAAGTGCCCTTTTAACTGTTATATTCACCATTATGTATTGTCCTTTACAAGGCAGCTTTAGTCAACTCGAACTTACCAGAAGTGAAAGTTTTGAATGTTTTTGCTTCACTGTACACTAAAAACTCCCTAAATATGAAACTCTAATCACATAACATACATTCTTCAAGTCCCCTGCATGACGTTACAAAACTAAATGACACTGTTTGCCAAACATCACTACATTATACAATGAGTATATTCAAAGAAGCATTAGGTTATCTTATCTCTAATCCAAATAGAACAAATTTTAAAAGCAAAACTGACACTCCCCACCAAACAGCTAGAATAAGTTCCATTACACACTGCAGTCTCTTGTGCGCTCAGAACTTATAAAAATAAAAATACTGCACCATATAAGTCCTCAAATCCTAAATACTGTACATCAAAATTTCCTTAAATTATGGTAATTCGGTTGCACGAAGTGAAGATCATGCAAATTCCAGCATTATACTATGCCGGAAACAGGCTTCCATTGTACGTATAATAGTGTACATTAATATCTTCATGCATCAGTTTGCAAGAGTTTAAACAGTGGAGTTATGATGATGAGAATTTGGAGGAAGTTAGCATTGCAATACAACTCCTGGGAAGGTAAACGTGCCATACTTTATCTCTTTATTCATCTTAAGTTTCTATACATTATTTACCCTAAAAGCTAAAGATCCTATAAAAAAAGGTCCAGAGATACATACGAGCAGCACACAGTGAGATCTCCATTCAAATTTCACAAGATATATATCAGAAAGTGTAAATAATAACCCTTTCCAAGGGAGTTTCAATAACTTTTTGGGTTTCACTTGATGAATGTGCGTGCTATAGCATACACGTGACAGTTCTGATAATGTATGAATAAGACTGGTCAAAATACAAATGTTTTGTCTATCTTAATCTATTTGCTTGCTCAAATCCAAAAACTGATGTTATATATTTAAAAATCTTCTCATTACTACACAGCCAATTATTCACTATTAAAACCATTTGTGCATAGTATTTGCACATATAACAGGTTAAGAAGCTAGCATCAGCTTTCATGCTACAAAATTAATAATCTGGCTCAGATTTTTGTTATTTCCTTAGTAAATGAAAGGCATTTTTTCATTACAGATTCCTTGAGACATCACTCATTCAAATGTTTAAACAGATATACTGTTCTCTAAATCCAAGTTTCTTAATGCGTAAACTTATTCTCTCCCTCTCCGTATGGTGCAATGTTGGCCAAAGTTGTCACCAATAAGCATAACCCTTTATATCCCTTCAGGTGAATTACAAGAAAGTTGGTAATAACCACTGAATTTTATATTTTAGAGGATCCTGATAATCAATTGATGGTAAATACATCCTTCAAAAATATCTCATGCATTGAGAGAGAAAATGCAACTTACTCAATGAGTAAAATGGTGATGTTATCATTTGGGGACAATTAGTAGTACTTGGTGATCAGTGATTTCAAAGAAGTTATAAAAGTTATAGATAATAGTTGCCACTGAGCTCAATACACTTCACCCTTAATGTCAGTCCTAATTTCACCGATCATAAACCTATAGAAAAAGTTGAGTGGCATTTATCATACGAACCTCGAGGCAATATCAGTTAAGTGCTGTGCCAGAAGTGGGCATGATTCGTGCAGAATAAACAGAGTTACTAACAATAATTTTGGTAAGGGCCTAGCCTTAACAGAACGTGAATTTATCCATTATCATGATAATTTATCTCATATGGAAGAGAGCTCTAGGTATTTTATCTGAGCCTAATGGAGCTCATATGGGTAATGTACGTATTCTATTTCCATGAATTCCAACAAGGCATTAATTCTGAGAGGAAATATGATCCTGCTAATGAAGGTTTTTTTAAAATCAGGATGCCTATTACTGCAGTTTATTTCACCCTGATTGATAGTTAACGCTGTTACAATGTAAGGACTAAGAAGTAAAATCCCTACATAAAAATGGTTTCAAAAGTTTTAAGAAGTTAAACAAGACTGGCTGCAAAACTTTCAGCAAAAATGATTTAAAACATATAGAGCAAATAGTGTTGTCAACACATACAATCAATCTACATGACTTTAGCTGCTCACTCATGACTCAACTTTCAAATCACACTGCACCATACCAGCAGCATAGCATATACGTACATACTATTGTATTTTTATGCAAAAAATGTGCATGTAGAAACATCATTATGCAATTTTTAACATCTGAAATATCATTTTTTTCAAAAGTTCCCAATACTACCTAACTTCCACTTTATTACACTACACTTGCTATGAAAAAATTTTTGCTTCTATTAGAAATTCCAATGTCCGTGGTTAACAAATTTTCACAATGATATGCCTATTTGCAATACTATTACTATTTTCCTATGGAAATGTGTCTAACCAGCTTTAAATAATTATCTGTCATTTGTGGATTTCTTAAAAAACTAACAAACCTTATGCCAATAACAGAGGAACAATTCATATATACAACCTCATAATAATTCTACACTGTTCGCACTCAAGTCATTAATTCTAGTTTATTACAAAAATTTACATAGCAAAAGTTAAATGCATCTGAATATAGTTCATCCAAATTTTCTAATATTTACAATATTTACCATTAAAACTTTATTTTTACACTAACAGCAAATGCAGGAAAGTTTAAGTATGTAAGTTGTCTATGACTACTACCCTGAACAATTTAAGTAGGAAACACTGTAGACAAAAAGGAAGAAACTATAACCTAAAAATATATACTATGTACTACTATCGAGATGAAAATGTCAATCGTAGGCCCTTGGAAGAAAGTAGTACAATATCAAAGTACTAACATTCATAGCATTAAAGTGAGAAATAGTAGTAGGCCTTTAAGATACAAACATGACACACACTGTGATAATTATTTGTTTAAACATGTCACACATTTCAGTATTTGAAAAAAAAAAAAATTAGAAAGGGGCAAATAATTCAAGTCATAATTTTAGGTGGTGTGTGATTAGTCCGCAGTCTTCTTCAGCCACGGTTATATACAATTAGCAAGGACATCAACAGAAAGAAAAGAGCAAAACCCCATTGGATTTGGAGGAAGACAATGATCATCTATACACTGAACACAAAAAAATAAGATGTGCATAAGAACACCTTAAAAACATTAACATATATGTCAAAAACGTTCAGTCATTCTATTGTCCTAATCCCAGTGCGCTGAAAACTCTACAATACAGTACACACTTTTAATAATATAAAAGCTGCATTAAAAATGTGGTGACAACTAAGATGATGGTGATTACATAAAGGAGAAAGATAAGCATGTTGTCCTGATATTGCTAAGTTCCCATACTACATTATGTATTTTCCTAGCTCTTCTCTTTTAAAGTGAACTGCCTTTTCTGCAGGCAAGAGGAAATGAAAACAAAAATTATAAATACTTTTTACCACAAACAGTCCCAAAAGGTCATCTACATAACATAGCTACAACCCTAATCATCAGTGGAAGGATTCCTCAATTTGAGCAAATACCCAAAAGTGCAACAATGAAGTCACCTTTTTGTGTTGCTAAGTTTGGTTATGAATGTAATACGTGGTGTACTATTACCCTCCAAGTGTTGTAAGCTAAGCAGTGATGCTGCACTTCCTTTCATCAGTTTTAATGCCAGGAAGATATCAGAAACAGTACAACAGAATTGTTCTTTTTTACACGTCTCACCCTGTAAGGTTATGAGCCGAGCGATTCTTTATACAGTAGTACAATGAAAAGGAAAGTGCAACAATACCATCATATTCTTCAGTTACATTTCACTTCCCATATCATCTTTAAATTATCCTTGGGTGCCGCACTTCAGGATGTTTTGACCTCAATACTATTAAGGTAGTTTTTAATCTGATTCTAATGTTATTTAACACTTCCTCATCAGGATGAAACTCTCTTGTAATCATTCAAAAATACTAAACTAATCCTTGAGATATGCCTTCTTTGAGGCTCGGTGTTCTCTTCATTTCGGAACATCTATTCAAAGCTTACCAGTTACCTACCCAGACTGCTTGGTTTTTCTGTCTATTGCTTTAAAAACCACCTAAAACATTGCAACCTCTTCCAGCATTAAAATTTCCTAGTCATTTATTTCACTTTGCTCGTTACTTACTTCTCACTTAACAATTTCAAGTTGAACTTTCAAATATATGAGACAGTGTCAGTAAGCTACACTTGAACATCTTACAAAACAGTAAAAAGTTGTACTATGCTCACTTCACCAAGTACTCTGACATTACAATAAAACTTTGTTTCTTGTTAATTTCAATGCAATGAAGTTTGCTATCATGTAATATACCTGCAGCTCTCTTGATAACCTAAGCAAAGGTGCTGAACCCTTCAACAGTGTTACTCTTCAATGGCTGTATTTCCACTCATAAGAAGATGCACCTGCTTTAAAGTCACCAGCATCAAATAAAAGTGCAAGGATGGGTTTCCTATAAGAATCTCCATGTGTCCATGAAGAACAAAGACTAATCACTTTGATTTTGGTTGTGATCACAGCCAAAAACTGGATCAGTAGATTCTTAAGAAACTGTGGGAAAGGTTAGTCATGGGCGATGTACAACACTATTACACTTTGGCATATGTACTTGGATTTATCAAAACGATACTGCTCTGGCTAACCAATTCCTGTATTGACCAGGTGCTACTTTAAATTAAATTTTCCTCAATATTCTAAAGGTAAGATTCATTTTACAAAGCATAACCTTTCCTTTAACAATGGTTACTAGTGTAAATACTTTCCTACTTTGTTAAGGAAGTCATTCTGTATCATCAGTAACATTATATTACACCTTCTTTAAATATTGTAATGCTGTACATTTCAAAGTATACCTTCTATATCAGCATAAAAATAAAGAAAAAAGTTCAAATAATGAATCCTCTCTTGGGGTACAAACATACACCATATAAAACCTAAAGCCAAAGTACAAACCTGTATCTGATATGTAATGTCAAGTGCAAAATACCATACATTACTTAGCAGTGCCCTCATTGTTAACACTTCCACTCCAGATAGGATAGATTATTATTACTTTATTAATGCAGCAGCTTAACCAGTCTACTCAACAGGTAGGACAGAATGTAACCATGAAGTAAAATTGCTGGTTTTTAATCCCCATCACAAATTGAGCTTCAGGCAGAAAAATATTACAAAAAACCAGACATACAATTATGGCTTCACAGTCTTTAAAAATGTGCTGTTTTGCTTTTATATTTTCACTCTCAATAGTATCTGGAAAACAAGTCTGAATATATGCACAGTGCACATGACTACAATGCACAAGATAGAAACTGGTCAACATTATTCTGAGCACTTGAAAGGATTCATTGAGAGAGAAATTTGAGGAGAACATACTACGTAAATGCACAAATATAAAATCTAAAACTCAACAGTTCATTTCAGGCAACCTGGAGCCCATAATCAGGGCTTCAACTGGTTGCAGTGGTGAACTATCATCATCCAGAGTGGACAGAAAAAACTGAATGCATACAAAAATCTAGAGAAATCCATACTAGCCACATTACAAAAAAAATGTTGAAGAAAGCTGTCCAAGAATAGTACATTTAGTCTTTGAAATACATACATACATACACTACAATTATATTTCATGCAGAGACAATGATGCACAGACAATAGGAGTCATGGGATTTACCTGTCTCAATAGGGGCACAATCCTGTGGTGTTAGCCAGAGGAGCCTAAGGGGGTTACTTGAGTGAGGAGAAAGGTTAGGAATGATATAGAGGACAGGTACAACAAGTCAGGAAACAGCAAAGGTTAGTAAACAGTATTAGTTTTCAATTAGCTGCACTGGAAAGTGGGACAGTTGATGTTAATAAAGACAACAGCTTATGCAAGAAGTCAAAGGAAAAAAACAGATCATTTGAAAATATTCCTGAGGAAGACAAAGTACAGTACAGTCACAAAATTCAAAGTTAAATGAATATTCAGAAGTATTCATGAGGTAAAAAGAAAATACTGTGAGAGAATATACTATCAAGAAACATGATAAAATTCCTTAAGATGTTTTGTGTGTGTTTAATGAAATGTTTACAATGAATCCACTAAAAAAGCTAAGAACGGTATAAAAAAAAAAAGAAGACAGCTGAGTGTTACATCAGAGCCTACTACAGGACCTATCTTAATAAATATATAAAGCAAACATGACAAATTTTTAATCAATTTGTATTTTTCATAACTAACAAACCTGAGGTCTTAACATTAGGATAATCTTCTAGCGCCAGCTGGAAATGCGGTAAAATTAATAAAAAACTTGTGTGTGATCCTGGGACTAATGGCATCTGTACTTGCTCACGGGGTATTTGGGAGCTTTTTAAATGCTTGACGGTCACATGATGTATAGCACCAAATGAAATCATATATATTGTTCCCATAAAAGCAGGCAAGGGCATATGCAATCTTATTTTTTTTTTAAATACTTATTTGCTTTATCATCTACATGCAATTATCCAGCTATATTTCAAAGGCAACAGTATATCAAGTCACAATCATCTTTGATGGACTTGAACAGTTTTGGTGGATTTTATATATAAAAAAAAATCGAATCATATTTTTGTGTAATAAAAAATCATTATTTGATAATTAAATTTTTTACACCAAATGTGTACGTGATTTGACGTAATATTTAATTTTGCTTGTTTCCTTTGATTTTCACAATTTTAAACATTAAGATAAAACATCATAGTTTCCATTTTAATATACGGCAAGTATCCACCAAAATTTATCGGTTCCTCGTTGTACAAGTGGTTAACTTGCTGGCTTACCGATTCAGTAGTCAGAGTTCGATTCCCGGCTCTGCCAACGTGGAATCAGAGGAATGTACCTCTGGTGATTAGGGTTAATTTCTCGATATAATGTGGTTCAGATCCCAAAATAAGCTGTAGATCCCGTTGCTAGGTAACCAACTATTTCCAAGTCATGTAAAATTATCTAATTCTTTGGGCCAGCCCTAGGAGAACTGTTAATCAGCTCTGTGGTCTGGTTAAACTAAGATATACTGAACCAAAATTTTTCACTTTCCTTAAAGTGAAAATAACCAACTTCACAACTCCAACCAAACAACTCTTACTTGACTTTAAAGCTCGCCTTATAAGCAATTAAAGCCTCAGATTACTTTTAGTTAAAAAACCATGGAAAAAATTTACCTGCCACTTTTATTCTACTATTTTCTTTGAGCAAGACACTGAAATATTTAAATTATTGAAAGAAAATAGTATTAAGGGTAAATCACATGGAAAATCATTGGAGGGGCCAAACAGTTGATTTTGTAACCTTTAGGCTGTGATCATATCATCAAATACAGTACCGTAAACAATTAAAGATGAAAACCTGACGGCTATGAAAATTATCGGTTCAAAAATGTGTCATGACAAAAACCATATCAATTCTGAGGTTTATGCCTTTGCCTGAGGTGCACTGCTTCACTTCTTGTAATTTGCCATCATACAAAAGTGCAAAACTACCAGTTAGTTAAAAGTACTGATTTGAAAATTTGAAAATTCACCCAGTGATTTAGTAAAATATGTGTATGTACATTAGGAAAATGTTCAATTTAAGGTACTCAACAATTTCTGCCACCTTAATATTTTTAGCGAGACACCACAAGCAAGCACAAACGATTTAAGATTTGATGGAACTTCAGTTCATGTGGTAAAATATGCTAAACTACATTTCAAAACTGGAATATGCTGAAAAAATGCCATGTAATTAAAATTGCATAATAATAATCCTATCCATAAATGTGAGGATCTTCCAGTAAAGCAAAAATAAAATCAGTGATCCTAAACGTGATGAGTGGTTGAAGTGAAACGTGACAAGATATTTGCCGAAGTCATTTTCAGCTGTGTAAGAGATGGGGATTTTGAAAGTCTATTTAGTGTTCCTTGTGATCTGCACAGAATGAACCAAAAGAAAAGAAAAGGAAATGAAAAAAAAAAAAATTCACATGGGTAGTAAGTTTTTTTAAAAGAGTACAGGTGTTGAATGGAAAATTTAAGGGAATAAAATACAGTACGGATTACCAGGTAAAGAAATAAAAAGACATAGGAAGGGGATAAGGAATGGGAAAAAAAGCAATAATTGTTAATATGAGCAATTATTACAGCCAATTAAGTATCATGGATGCATGATATAGGCAAACTAAAATCTAAATATTATACAATCACCTACCAATTAGTCTCTAAACATGAAACAATGCTATAATAACATATCCATATAACTATAATTAGTAATGAGAACAAAAACCTAATACAGAGAGAGTGCTTTCAGGATTTTTTTTTTTTTTTTTTTTTTGTTTTTTTTTTTTTTTTTTTTTAGATAAACCACCTCACTGTCAGTCCACGAGATTTCCGCCACAGATAACCACAGAGGCAAATCAATTTGGCATGAAGCATCTACAACAGCCAAGCCATGTCAACCATATTCTACTACTTTGAAAAGGGTCTACACAAAATTCATTTTTCTTTCTGTGCAAAGGCATCTACTTAACAAGTATATAAGACATATCTACATGCACATGTATCAACATATTCATATGCATGTCTGATTTTAATGTTCAGACGTGATAAATGTGTCACTTTCTATTTTTAAGGAACTGGTGAAATTTCCCGAAGTCAATTCAAAACATCTCGTTTGTAGTTTCATTTCTTTCTTCCCTCTAAAGATATTAAGGAATATACTCAGGGGTCTGACTATAATAAACAACACTCTGATAATAAAATCCTACTATTTGATGCCAACTCACTCACTTCAGTCTACTTAACCTTCTAGTATATTCTAAAGGTGAGGTAAAGCTTTTCAGGGGGGTGATGGCACACTGCAAATCTGCTACTTACAAATAGAAATTTACCAAATGACAAGTTTCAATACATGATTGACTGGTAAAAAACTGGACAATTCATGCAAAATCTACTCATAAGTGTCGACATCTAGAGAGATAAATGCAACTGGATAATCAAAACAACAACAAAGTTATTCATCAGTTGGCCATTTTAGCAAATGCATACTCCACCTTACCTGCTTGCTGAAGGCTTATTGATGTGATACAACAATTCAACTATATGTGCTCAACCACTATAAAAAATAATGACGATAACAATTGTAACACAAGAAATATAAAGTTATACTATAGTAGTAATAAATGACATTTAAGAAACCAGAAGCCAAGAGGTTTATCGACACCGATAAACCACTTACTGGCCCCAAAAATCACTTACCGGCACTGTAAATCTAGTTAACATTGTTAGCCAAGCATTGTAAAACCAGAATGCTGTTAACCAATGCTGCCAATAAGCAGAGACTGCCTCTACATATTTTGATATTTTGAAATGGTGAACCATTTAAGATCCTTTGTAACTTGTTGGAAGTACTGACTACTGAAAGGACTAGTTTTTACATTCTTGGTAATTTCACATGTACCTATTTTTACGTATTTTGATCCCCTCGTCTACCTAGCATTTATTCATTTATTTTATTTCTAAAAGAGCAGCCATTTTTTACCTAACATCAGCTGATTTTAGGCGGGAAACCCAAAGCAGGCCAGCGATCGTCATCTTCCGTTCGTAGATGGGGGGGAATAAAGACTCCTGTACGCCTTAGGGACGTATCCCAAAAGAAGTGTGTAGCTAGCTAGGTACTTCGTAGGCATACTCTTAAGATCTTTTTTCCTGTGAACCTCTCGCTGGCGATATGCTCTGTTTCCAGGATGGCCGCCGGGAGGGGGGATAAGCTGACCTCAAACATCCAAGCTTCGCACATGCATTCCGCCTCAGTCCTCTCCAGGCTGTGACCTAGGACAGATGTCCCAGCCAGCCTCCTCATAAGGCCTACAACGGGGCTAACTGGCGCCCCAGATCTCAGACAAAGCCGACGCCAATTTCTACAAAGGTCCACTTACATAAGGCTTCCAGGTATGTCTTGTGATACAGTCATATTGCCAGTTCTTTCCCTCCGAGTCAAGTAACTACTCCACATTTTCACAATTCAAACTCCTAATTCTCAAATGACATCCCTTTGTTCCTTTCCTTGCCTCGTGGCCGCATGCAACCTTTTGTGATCGTCCCAGACATATCTCATTTAAACACCAGAGTTCCTTCCCCAGTGTGTTAGATAAAACTGAATAACTGTAACTTGTCGAAGAACTCTTTATTTTATGCTGTTTCTAATCTGGGAACTCTTCCAGATCTACGCACGAGTCACGTGTCCAAGTCTCCCCGCAAGTGCTGCCTTAACGCAAGATAACTTGAGTAATTTCGGAAACCAGCATTTACGTGAATCGGATTTTAGCCAGCTCTCCCATTGTGAGAGATAAGAGTGGCCCACGTACAGCCCAGTTGCTTTGCCTTTCAACTGTCTTGTAAATAAATGTAATGTAAATTAATCTGCTGGTTTTCAATGGCGACCTTTCTCTAGAGTAAAATATTTCAAACAACCTTTTTTAAGGTAAGTTATTCTGCATTTTTCGCTCTAATATTTTCCATTTACGTATTTTGGGCCACTACGAGGCTGGCTCATACATAAAAGTGGCGACCTTGCCAGGATCGAACCCGGGCCTGCTTAAAAAGCTTGTAAATTGCGTTATCCCTTGTAAAACGTAAATCTGTAAATGATTTTTTACAAAGCATAAATTGAATAAAGCATACTTGCGCGGGAGACACACTGACTCACGGTAAGGTATATCATTCATATAATACAGTGAGTCCTTGGGTTACGCCGGTTTTGACTTACACTGTTTCGTGGTTACGAATGCGCCCCCTTAAAAATATAAAAAATAATATTATGTGTCGTTCCGTCTTAAGCGGTTTAGCGTCGTAACGACGTAAACAAACGCGAACTAGTTTCAGGCGCACGGTGGAAGAATACGGCGTCGCTTCCCTACGCTCAGTCCTCGCCCATACGCCATTTTGGTTGTTTACGCTGCCTCTCTCTCTCTCTCGTGTTGTATCGTTTTTGTAACTTTTTGCCCTTGGTTATGGCTCCCAAGCATAAGGCAGACTCTTCTGATGGTAGTGCATCGAAGAAAAGAAAGGCCATCACCATGGAAGTTAAAGTGGACATTATAAAGCGATCTGAAAAGGGAGAAACGCCAACAAACATTGGCTGGTTGCTTGGCCTTAGTCGTTCGACTGTTGCTACCATTATCAAAGATAAAGAGTGCATCGTTGAACATATTTGTGGTATATTATTATTTAAGGATGTACTATGTTTTGCTCCTGCCTTCTCCTTCTCTGTTTTGTAACCCTAGTTTAATACGAGCGTTGTCCCATCAAGAAGCATTATCTCACTTTGTTTACATACGGGACTCTGAGAGACAATGGTGGTCAATACACCATACCAACATATCTGTTAGGTAATTATTAGTAATATTATATGGTAAAGATTACTGGCATTGTAAGGGATATTATCATTTACTATTGTCATTGTAAATATACTGTACTAGATTATTAAGGAAGGAATTTGTATTTGTTTCAGACTGTAGTACAGTGGACCCCCCGTATTCGCGGACTCACACATTCGCGGATTTCTCTCGGGAACGTTTCCCCGCATTATTCGCGGAAAATTCGCGCATTCGCGGTATTTTTCTAAGAGAAATATCCACAAATTCCTGGTTTTTGTGATCAATTTCATCATAAAATGCACTTTTTGTGATAAAACTATTAAAAAACCAAGTACAGGCGGTCCCCGGGTTACGATGGTTCCGGCTTACGACGTTCCGAGGTTACGACGCTTTTTCTTAAATATTCAATGGAAATTCCGTCCTGGGTTACGACGCTTGTTCCGAGGTTACGACGCTGACGCTTCCGACGCTCCGAGTTAACGACGCTTTTAAAAAACAAAAAAAACGCATGCTATGATAAAAATCCTTTATAGTTTAGCACAGTACATAATAAAAATATGTTTTTGGTTACATTACAACAAAAATTTTGAGGTTATGATGATTTTTGACACTTTTTTTTTCGTATTTTTTTAATTTTTTTAGTGACGCCGCATATGCGGAACTAGTTTGCGGGCGAATGAATACACTAGCTTGGGATGCGCAGTTTAAAACAGTCCAAAAGCACAAATATAATGAAAAATCATTGCTTGTTTCCAGTACATAATTAAAAAAACTAAGTTTCTGGTTAGATTACAACACAAATTCCAAGGTTACGACGTTTTGTTATGCTTTTTAACGATACCTCATATGCAGAACTAGTTTTTGAGCGGAGGTGCATAAATTAATTAACGCTATTAAACTGTATGGTAAATTGACCGAACAACGACCTCGGACGGTCGAGGACGCCAAGCGTAACAATACGAAAGGACGCCACTTCAATCGCGTGCCTGCCTGCATTTCACTAGGTTGTGTGCTGAGACGTTGCTGAAATTCCTTGCCATTTTCGCAAATTTACAATGGCTCCTAAACGCCAAAGTACTTCCTCCGATGATAGTTCATCCAAGAAGAGGAAGGTCATCACGATGGAGGTCAAATATGACGTGATAAAGCGTTCGGAGAAGGGAGAAACTAACACCGAAATAGGCCGTTCTTTAGGCTTGAGCAGGACCACGGTGGTAACCATTGTGAAGGATAAGGAACGTATTCTGAAGCATGTTAAGGATGCTGCACCGATGAAGTCAACGGTGATAAACGAGAAGCAACGTAGCCAGAGCATTGTTGAAATGGAGAAATTGCTCATGATCTGGCTGGAGGACCAGAACCAGCGACGTGTTCCGGTGAGCTTAAGTGTGATCCAGGAGAAGGCTAGAGCGCTGCATGAGGCAGTAGTGAAAAAGTTTGGCGAAGGCAGTGCTGGTGGTGAATTTTCCGCGAGTAGAGGTTGGTTTAACCGTTTTAAGGCTCGTGCAAATTTGCATAATGTGAAGCTGCAAGGTGAAGCTGCTAGTGCTGATAGCGAAGCAGCAGAAAGTTTTCCAGGTGGTTTGGCTGAGATAATTAAGGATGGTGGTTACACGGCTGACCAAGTCTTTAATGTGGATGAGACTGGATTATTTTGGAAAAGAATGCCAAATCGAACGTACCTTTCCAAGGAGGAGAAGTCAGCACCTGGCCATAAAGCTGGAAAGGAGCGACTGACTTTGCTGTTTGGGGCCAATGCAAGTGGTGATTTGAAACTGAAGCCCTTGCTGGTGTATTTGGCCGAGAATCCCAGGGCTTTCAAGGGCATTTTCAAGAGTCAACTCCCTGTGATTTGGAAATCTAACAAGAAGGCGTGGGTTACCTTAATGGTCTTCGAAGATTGGTTCAATGACCATTTCGTGCCAGCAGTGGAGCGGTATTTGACTTCGAAGGGTCTGCCTTTTAAGGCCCTCTTAGTCCTGGACAATGCCCCTGGTCACCCTTCAAATTTGAGCGACATGCATCCTAATGTGAAGGTGGTGTACCTCCCACCCAATACCACATCGCTGATACAGCCAATGGACCAGGGAGTAATAGCTAATTTCAAGGCTTACTACCTTAGAAGGACCATACGTTTTGCTTTGAGGGCCATAGAAGCTAACAAGGAGTTGACACTGAAGCAATTCTGGAAGGGCTACAACATTGCAGATGCAGTGAAGAACATTGCAAGTGCTTGGGACGAGGTGAAGACGACCACTTTAAATGGGGCCTGGAGGAAACTGTGTCCACAGTTTGTGCACAGTTTTGAAGGCTTTGACCAGGCAGAAGACGTCGAGACTGTGACGAGGAAGATCGTAGGGCTAAGCAAGAGGCTGCAACTAGATCTTGAACCTGATGATGTAACAGAGCTGCTGGCTTCCCATGGAGAGGAATTGTCTGCAGAGGACTTACTAGAACTTGAACAACAAATGATTGAGGAAGAGGAGGCGGCACCAGAGCCAAAACCCAGGTCATTAACTGTGAAAGGCTTGTCAGAGGGTTTTACTCATCTGGAGAGAGCCTTGGCTTCTTTTGAGGCAGAAGACCCTAACGTTTCTAGGTTTGACAAAATCAAGAGAGGAATCATGGATTTGGTGACTTTCTACAAGGAGACCCTGAAGGAGAAGCAGACGAAGAGAAGTGTGCAGTCCAGGCTTGACACTTTCTTTCACAAGTCTCCAGTACCACCACCTCCCACTCCTAGTCCTGGTAAGGAATTCTGAACTGTTTTACTAATTTATGTGTTTACATAGTGTACATATTAAAATGTGTTAATTTTTTAATGTAACAACTAAATGTAAGAGTAAATTGTAACTTCATTAATTTTCATCATTTGTAATTTTATTGCAGAAGTGGTGACAGTTCCAGATCCCCCTGTACTACCTGTGACAGTTCCAGATCTCCCTGTACTACCTGTGACAGTTCCAGATCTCCCTGTACTACCTGTGACAGTTCCAGATCCCCCTGTACCTGGACCCTCTGTATCAGCCCGCCCACCTGTACAATCAGGTAAGCAATTTCATTTTTCTCATTTTCATGTTGGAAATTGTTTACACCCTACATACATACGTACACTAACTTACATAGTGGTACAATGTGTTTGATGTTGCATAACCTTATTATTTTTTTTTTTTTTCATTTCAGACCCCTTTGATAGTGACAGTGACCCAGATGACCCTGAGCCTTTCCATGGTTTTGATGCCTCGCCCTATACATCAGGTAAGGAATCCTTAACAAATTTGTATAAAATGTTTTATAAATTGCTAATAGAAATTTTATTAAAAGTGTACATATGCTACAATTACATCCACCTTATAATATATTTATGTACCCTATCATTCTTTCCAGATGTAGATGTTCCCTCATCAGTTGATACGAGTATCACCTCTCCAGAGCCCAAATCAGTTGATACGAGTAGTATCACCTCTCCCATTCCTTCAGGTAAAAGAATTCTTCATTTTTTATATTGAACATACGTATTACACACTACATATGTCAAACAGTAATAACATGTGCAGTAGTTACAGTAGTAGTAACTATCATTTTATATATTTTTTATCATTCCAGACTCCCAAGCACCTGCCCATCCCACTCCATAGCCCAGCCACCCACTCTCATGTACCATATGGCCATCCCAGTAAGCAAGCCAACCACTAGAATTTGGTAAGGACATTTTTTTTTATTAATGTTTTAATATTACATATGTAATAACCATGTTATGTATGTAACATACATACTATAATCATATGTATTACATTATCATTCCAGACTGGCATGCACCTGTGACTTACATAAACCAGACCTCTACATAGCCTACATGTCTTCATTTTGCTGAAGGTAAGGAATTCTCAGTTGTGTTTAATGTTTGCATACGTACAATAAATTTTGTACACCTAAGTGGTTACATACTGTCCTTTAATATTAATTCTTCATTCCAGACTGCCCATCATCCTAGCCTGTTATCTGTGATAAAGCACACTGAAGTTAGGTTTGGAATGCATCCTTATCATGAATGCTCTACACCTCCACCTCCATCTCCCACAACCTAGGTAACAGCTTTGAGACTCACTAAAAGTTGGTAAGTTATGTAAGGAATTTCTAAATTAAGTTTTTTTTATACTACATGTTATATGTGATATTAAAACACTGTATGGTGCATATTACTGTATGTAACTTACTATGCATAGAGTACTTACTGACAAAAATTATTTTTTGTACATTCCAGAACCCCCTGAATGATGTAGGCTATGGGGCCACATAAGACTTTGTCCATCCAGGGTTACATTGAAAGACAACTTTAAACTAAAAGTAAGGAATTAATTAACATACATTAACTCTTTTAGTACTCTTGATATATCTACAGTAATTAACATATTGCATTCACAACTTTCTGTAGTGTATATTTTGTACACTAATTTTGTTACTTTTTCCTTCCAGAACCAACATTTTTCACACAACTCCAGGTTGTTACTACAAGTGTCATCAAGGGATAACTACAAGTAGAAGCACCATTTTTGGATGGAAAAAACCCTTCAGGAAAGTATACGTATCACATGTAACATGTAGTGTAACAAAGTATGAACAGTAAGGTTTTTTACATACAGTAGTACATATTACATACGTACATAATAACTTTTTTTTACAGGAATTTCCAACCAAGTTTGATTATGTACATATGTACATGTGTTAAACCACTGTACGTTATGGTTACGGTTATGGTAACTTACTAAACATACATAACATGACTTAACTTTGATACTTTTTTGGTACATTCCAGAAAACCAGGACCCCCTCCATGATGCAGGCTATGGGGCCACATAAAACTTTGTCCAGGGTTTACTACATAACATAGCACGACAACTGTAAACTATGTACTACTGTACTAAAGGTAAGGAATTATACATAGTAGTAAACATACATTAAGTAAGTTTTATACGTACATCTACTGACCAAGATCTCTCACATGGGATAAGTGATCAAGGTCCCTCATGGAATTACATACTGTACACTCCCTGCTGAACAGGGGTGTAGACCAATCATTTACAATAATGCATACCAGTTGATATTAAACCACTGTATGGTGCATATTACTGCATGTAACTTACTATGCATAGAGTACTTACTGACAAAATTATTTTTTGTACATTCCAGAACCCCCTGAATGATGTAGGCTATGGGGCCACATAAGACTTTGTCCATCCAGGGTTACAGTGACGACAACTTTAAACTAAAGGTAAGGAATTAATTAACACTACATTAACTAAGTTTTATACATGTTATATATGTGATATTAAACCACTGTATGGTGCATATTACTGTATGTAACTTACTATGCATAGAGTACTTACTGACATACTAATTATTTTTTGTTACATTCCAGAAACCCCCTGAATGATGTAGGCTATGGGGCCACATAAGACTTTGTGCATCCAGGGTTACGTTGAACGACAAATTTAAACTAAAAGTAAGGAATTAATTCACATACATTAACTTTTTTACTCTTGATATAACTCAAAGTAAGGAATTATAAACTAAAAGTAAGGAATTAATTAACATACATTAACTCTTTTACTCTTGATATCTATAATTTACATATTGCATTCAGGACTTTGTGTAGTATTTTGTACTAATTGTGTTATACTTTTACCTTCCAGAGCTACCAGACTGGGATTTTAGTGTACTCCAGGATCTAACAAATACTACTACGAAGTGTACAGTGCATAATATAGTGTTTAGTGTATAATCTAACCTAAGGATTAAGTGTAGTACATTGTGCTTTATAGTGTCACAAGAGTTTAATAAAGAATTATACCTTCAAGAACCATCCTTTGCCATTGAAATAACCACACTACACATCATGCAATATACTTGCATGTCACACAGGTAAGGTCTCTAACTTTTTCTTAGTTTAAGGCATATTTCCAAGTGTCGTTCCGGCTTACGACGATTTCGGCTTACGACGCGCCTCAAGAACGGAAACCCCGTCGTAACCCGGGGACTGCCTGTATGAACATTTTTAGTGGTTTTTCTTAAGTTTTAACTAACGAAATAGGCTGTTTTTAGCGCTTTTATAGGGGTTCCAAACATTCACGGATTCTAACTATTCACGTAGGGGTCTGGTACGCATCCCCCGCGAATACGGGGGGAACACTGTAATGGTTTAAGTTGAGTAAAGCTTGGGAAGCTGCAGCCAAGTGTTTTATTGTCATCACACATGTGAAAGGATCTGCTCCTATGAAAGCGACAGTGATAACCAAGCAGCGTAGTAGTCTAATCATTGATATGGAAAGGTTATTGGTGCTTTGGTTGGAAGACCAAAATCAACGGCGTATTTCAGTCAGCCTTATGGTGATTCAGGATAAGGCGAAAAGAGTGTTTGAAGCATTGAAAAAAGAAAAGGGGGAAGGAAGTGAAAGTGAAGAGTTTGTGGCTAGTAGGGGTTGGTTTATGCGATTTAAGGCTCAGGCCAATTACTATAACCTTAAAGTGCAAGGTGAAGCTGCTAGTGGGGATGAGAAAGCAGCGAGTGAATTTCCTAAAGCGTTGGCTGAGATAATTAAGGAGGGGGGGTTATTCTGCTCAGCAAGTGTTTAACGTGGATGAGACAGGTTTGTTTTGGAAGCGTATGCCTAATCGCACGTGTATCGCCAAGGAGGAGAAGTCAACACCCGGTCATAAAGCCAGCAAGGAGAGGCTAACTTTACTTCTTGGGGGTAATGCAGCTGGCGACTTCAAACTGAAGCCCTTGCTGGTGTATCAGGCTGAAAATCCAAGGGCACTCGAGGGCATTTGGAAGGGTCGACTACCAGTAATTTGGAAGTCAAATAAGAAGGCATGGGTGACACTTGCAGTGTTGAGGACTGGTTTGTAAACCATTTTGTGCCAAGTGTGGAGCAGTATTGCGCCTCCAAGGGTATCCCCTTTAAGGTGTTGCTAGTGCTGGACAATGCCCCTGGACACCCGGCCCAGCTGGGAGACTTTAACCCTAATGTCAAGGTGGTTTACCCTCCACCTAATACCAAGGCCCTTTTACAGCCTATGGACCAAGGAGTGATTGCTTCGTTCAAGGCCTACTACCCCGAAGGACAATTGCTATGGCTTTACAGGCAACTGAAACCAAGAAGGAATTGACTCTGAAGGACTTTTGGAAATCCTACAACATCCATGATGCCGTAAAGAATATTGCTGATTCCTGGGAGGAGGTTAAGCAAATAAACATGAATGGTGTCTGAAAAAAAATTTGTCCTCAATTTGTGAATGATTTCCATGGGTTTGAGGACATAGGTCAGTATGTTATTAAGAACGTTGTTGCCCTGAGTAAGGAAATCAATTTGGAGATGGAGGTTGATTATGTTATAGAATTAGAGCTGCTGGAATCTCATGGAGAGGAGTTGTCTGCTGAGGACCTGATACAACTGGAGAAGCAGATCATAGAGGAAAAAGAAGCACCCACCCCAAAGCCTAAGGCTTTCACAAGGCAGGACTTGGCAAGAGGTTTTGCAGAGTTGCAGCAAGCGTTGGCAACTTTTGAGGCTCAAGATCCCAACTTGGAAAAGTTCACCAGGGTTTCCATGGGCATCATGGATTTGATGCAATGTTACAAGGAGATCTTGGATGAGAAGAGGTTGCTCTCTGTTCAGACTAACCTGGAGCAGTATTTTAAGAAGGTAGAGAGGCCTGCAACAGATCCTGTACCCTCTACCTCAGCTGCCTCTACTAC
This sequence comes from Macrobrachium nipponense, assembly GCF_015104395.2. Lineage (NCBI taxonomy): Eukaryota > Metazoa > Arthropoda > Malacostraca > Decapoda > Palaemonidae > Macrobrachium > Macrobrachium nipponense. The sequence goes on from NC_087204.1 coordinate 102,369,651, forward strand.
TCCAGACTCACCTGCCCCAGAATCTCCAGCACCTTCTGAATGTTCTGCCTCACCTCCAGACTCACCTGCCCCAGCATCTCCAGCACCTCTGGAGGTTCTGCCTCTCTTCACTAACCTCCCCCAGCATCTCCAGCACCTGCAGCTTCCTCTCCAGTGTGCAAGCCAACCAAATAAATAAAGGTAAGGAATTGTTCTCGCTTCTTTATTAATATTTACATTAATTCATGTGGTATTTTTTCATGTTCCGACTTACACTGAAAATCGTGTTATGACGCATCTTAAGAACAGATCAACGTCGTAACTCGAGGACCCCTTGTATTATTCTTATAACCAGTTAGCATAAGGTACGTTTAGTAGTTATTAGAGAAGTGTTTTAAAAAAGTGTGTTAAGTAGAAATATTATTATTGTAACAACAAAGCGCCGAGCAAACGCTCTGTTAGCTTGTATCGTCTTGTAGGAGAGGAGACAAGCACTTGTGGTAGATAGATACCAGAAAGTACTAGTTCAAACTAGGAAGTGCTTTGCCAGGGTTTATTGCATGTGTTAGCAAGCCTAGCTAGTCAGGAGTGTTCTACTAATAGTTACAGCAAAAGAAGTGTACAATTCTTTTGTCTGTCATATGTTAGGGGAATTCATTTGAACTTAGTTTACATTTCAAGAGTTGGTAACCGCCAGCTCTCCTTGCTCAGCGCTGCGCAGCCTGGCTGGCAGCCAGCCAAAAAACTCTTACACACAAAGGCGGCCATATTTACCCCTTTAAACTTTATCTCAATGATTTAAGCAAATTAACGTAAATCTTGATGTATTAACGTAACGCATATCAATCACCATACTAGGATCTATCATTCTGCCAGAGAAATTAATGTTAATTCACCTTGAATAAGAAATTAGAATTTCGTTGTGTAAACCGCACTGCATTTACAAATCAGCTGTCCTCTGTTCGCTCACTGCACGTTTCACTTAGCATTAAGTTTCATTTCACTTCGTACTTAATGTAACCTCTTTTATAAATGTTTTGCTAACATCGTTTCAAATCCTTACCGTCATTTTCACTTGTCACAAGGACCTAGTAACCTTACGCAAAGTTAATGTAAATCTTAAAAGTAAAATACATTGCAAGAATTGTTAAACTAAACATGTCATTGTAAATTTCATATTAAAATGCAAACCGTTTATCGATAACGTAAAATCGTTCCTCGCTAGCGGGTTCTATTTTCATAAAACTTATTCAAACACAATTCTTCCAGAACTTTAACGTAAGATCATTTAACGCAAGTTGCATCATATTAAACTAACATTATTAGTTCAAGTACATACAAAGGAGTTCGTCATATATTTTTACCCTCTCAGAGAGAGAGAGAGAGAGAGAGAGAGAGAGAGAGAGAGAGAGAGAGAGAGAGAGAGAGAGAGAGAGAAAACCTATTATTCCAAAAGCCAAGAGTACTATGTCTATTACTTACACATGCATCATTAACCTTTAGTCTCTTGTGACTTTCATTTACACTGAGCGTGATACGCGCCTGTGTCCATTGCAGTCTTGCAACCATTATTTCATTTACTGAGTATTTCAGCCAAGGACTGAGCATTTCCAAAACTTGCGTATACCGCAAGCACAAACTGCACAGTGTGCAACGCAACCGCCTTACTTCCATATAAGGAAGCCTACCAGTCTAGGACAGGCCACCACCAGTGCACCACAGGTCTTATCATTTTACAGTGCCACTAATTTGTGACACTGTCCATCGACTGGCTGCTGAAGTACTCCCCCCCTTTTACTTTCTCTCCTCCACCATTACACTCTGCCATGAACAGAGTGCCATTTCATTTCAGTATATTTGAATATACTGCATTTAGTGTCATCCGACAGGACACACCAGCATGCTACCAGTGCTGTTCAAAGGAACACCTCCTGAAGTGCCACAATCCCAGCATTACTAGTGCTGTTCAAAGGAATGCCTCCTGAAGTGCCGCTATTCCAGCACTAGTGCTGTCCAAGGAACACCTCCAAAAGTGCCATTACACCTGTACAGGCCGTACAAGTAGCCATTTACCCGCGTGTCCACCATTATGGAACGCCCATTTCCAGCACTCTACTAGTGCTGTCCAAGGAAAGCCTCCATAAGTGCCATTGCACCTGTATCAGACATACAGGTAGCTCTTTACTTGCGTGTCCGTCATTACGGAACGCCCATTTCATCAGTGTTTCCGTGCATAAGGATTCTTATCCTTCTGGATCACTCCCCAAAGGAACGCCTCCTGAAGTGGACGCCTCCTGAAGTACCACAACACCAGCCACAAGTGCTGTCAAAGGAACGCCTCCTGAAGTGCCGCTGCAACTTTACAGACGTACAGGTAGTTATTTACCTGCGTATCCGTCTTACGGAAGGCACATTTTATTAGTGTATCCGCCATTACGGACCACTCAATCAAGGAACGCCTCCATTTACGGGACACTTCCCCAGTGCCGCAGAGCACCCAGTCTTCTCAGACACATTCCCCATTGCAGAACCCATTTCTAGGCGTGTGCCACGTTACCAAGTAGGCACTCCCATTCCATCCAGTACTATTCCTGGCCATTAGTTCCAAATTTAGCCGAGCCTCTACTGCAGCCTAAGGGAAATGTCTTCCCTTGCTTCCAAGCCCCAGACCATGAGCTGGACTCCCGGTAAGAGGTGGTTGCGGAGGTTCTGCACCACTTGTTGTGTGCATGGGCATGCTGTGGATTCCGACCAGTGCCCAAGTCGATCCCTACTTTGGGATGAGAGCTTCCAGGGTGAACTTTTCCAAGGCTACCATGTAGCCTGGCCTGATGAACCATCTCCTACAGCCTATCAGTAGGTACAAGTCGTGGCCGATGCCGAAGCCCAGGTCTCCCTCATTTCAAGAAAGGCATTGCCTAGGGGTGCCAAAATCCAGAAGGACGAAGAAATTCAGTTCGAATGGATTGACAGTAACCTCTATTCAGTGCCTTCAGTCCTTCTGAAGGTGGAAATGCCCTTATTGGACCAGGAGACCAGGGAAACCACATTGTGCCGCCTGGGCGTAGTTGATAAATTTCATGAGGTCTATCAGGTCATTTTGGGCTGTGATCTCCTCAAACTGTATCTCCCCCCAGACGCAGCTCCCAGTACCAAATGCACCGGACCCCTGCAGCATGCCAGATACCAAGACCTCAGTTTTGTATTCTGAGGCTAGTGCCTCCGATGTTGCTGACCTCATTCCCAGTCATAAGCCTGGCCCTGATCCAGTGCCAGAGCTAGAAATTCCTGCCGCATCCTGCCAGCCTCTTACCGCTTCACCACTTGCCTCTTCCATTTTGGAAACGAGCCAACCAGTCAACCCCGGACTTGTGCCTGAGGATACTTCAAAGGAGGATTCCTTAACATCCCCACATCTAATCACTGCCAGAGAGGACTCTTCACCTGTGCCAGAGCACACTGCCACTTGCCACGGAAGAAGTTCTGGAACAAGTTGTGCCGGGACCGTGGCCGCAAGGGTCACATGTCTGCAAACTACGGAGGGTGCGCAAATAACAATATTCCTGCCATCGCAATGGCCGTCACCAATTCTTCTTCACTAGGACCCCCAGCTAAGGGCCCTATTACCGTCGCACCTCTCCAACGTCATTATCTGCCAAGCCACGTCAGAGCCTTCGACGACTCTGGCGCTCAAATCTCCCTGATAGGGGAAGTCGAATCCCCCAAGGGGCTAACGTTGACCGACATCAACTCATTACGATTGAAGGCATCAATCACATTAAACTGATCCTTCCTACTGTACAACTGAGTCACAGGACCTCACTTCTCCAAGGTTTGTACCCTTGCAGTTGGAAGCTACATTCCAGGAGGTTATGACCTCCTCCTAGGGCAAGACTTGAAGTCTCCCTTGCATTTCAAAAAGCCTAGGGGTCCTAACCCCACAACAAATCACTCCAAAGCAAGGAGCCATCTAAGACCTACTTCCTCCAGGAAATACGGCCACCAAAAGTCTCCCCCGTTACTAAGGAGGGAGATTGATCACTCACAGTTCGGCTGCAAAACCTGCAACGTAATAGGGCACTCCACAAATTGGCCTAAGTGCCCTAGCAAGCTGCCAGCAGCAGACACTGTCCATTCTCCACAAGGCTGAGCCTTCCTAAAGAGACAGGAACCTCTGTCTCCCATTACCAAAGGCACGCTGAGAGGTATTGCACCTCTGGTACCCGTCACAGGTCCAGTCGACCTAAACTCTCTGCCAGGGCCACTTGGCAGCACTGAGCAGTACCAAGCTCCGTCCAGCCTGGACGTAGAGCCACCACAAACCTTGACCTCTGAGCCTGGCCCCGAGCTAGAGCTCTAGCGGCGCCTAACCTAATCAAGGATCCTCCTACAGGAGATCCTCCAACAGGCATGGAGCTTACCGCAGCCCATGGCCACTCTCAAGTCCATGATTCTTCTTCACCCTCACCTCTGTCGCCCGAGGATGAACCTCCGGCAAACCTCACCTTTACACCTCTGGATGACCAGGAACTGCCCGACCAGGAGTCAGCCTGGAGTCCTACCCTTACGATGGCTGTCGCAGCAGCTGAAGTAAGGGCCTCCCGTGCAGTAGGTTCCACCTCTATGATGGTTGCTGCAGATGCCGAAGTAGGGTGTTCTCCTGAAAGCCCTCAGGCTACCACTGCCTCTGCTCCTGATGGCATTTCTGGCCTTACCCCAGAGTCGGTGCCTCCGACTACTCCTAGGACTGGTGTAGCCAGGCCCTGGAGGAATAAGAAGAAGAAGAAGAAGAAGGGACATAGCAAATTAACTAGCTAACCAAAGAGCCACATGCTCTCCTTGGCACCTGTGCCCTAGGTACAGTGTCACCTTAATTTGCAGTGATCCTGAGAAGGTAGCCAGCCTGATCTCTGCCAGTAAACTAACCCTCTAACCCCTAGAATTGGTAATACTAACCCTCATGTAAATGTCATAATTACCTCATTATATTTCCATCCTGGTACACTACTAATCACTCATCATCCTCACGCATCATTACCTCATCTCATGTATTTTAACAATTCAGGTCGATCAACCTCTGCTGTGTGTGCCACACTCTGGAATGATTGCGTCTCTAATTAATTGTAATGAGTAGGTTAGGCTAATAATTTAGTACCAGGCCATTAGGGTAGTAGCAAGTAGAATTTTCAAAGTAACCTTACATAGGGGTAGAGTAGACTGTCGTCACAGACGACCGGTAGTTCTCACTTAGGCTAGACTACATCAACTCAATAAGTTAGTACACTTAGCATCTCCACCTATAAGTTAGGTAGGCCATTGTAGTTAGCCGTATCGCTGCTCTAAAACCTCAGTTAGAGCAGGAGAACTGGGTAGTTGAGACGATCAATTTATTTAGCCGAGGCCTTCACGCCCGAAAGGGAGTGAATGCCTTCTTAACAGGGGGACCTTTTACGTATTTTGATCCCCTCGTCTACCTAACATTTATTCATTTTATTTCTAAAAGAGCAGCCATTTTTAACCTAACATCAGCTGATTTTAGGCGGGAAACCCAAAGCAGGCCAGTGATTGTCATCTTCCGTTCGTAGATGGGGGGAATAAAGACTCCTGTATGCCTTAGGGACGTATCCCAAAAGGAAGTGTGTAGCTAGCTAGGTACTTCGTAGGCATACTCTTACGATCTTTTTTCCTGTGAACCTCTCGCTGGCGATATGCTCTATTTCCAGGATGGCCGCCGGAAGGGGGGATAAGCTGACCTCAAACATCCAAGCTTCGCACATGCATTCCGCCTCAGTCCTCTCCAGGCCGTGACCTAGGACAGATGTCCCAGCCAGCCTCCTCATAAGGCCTACAACGGGGCTAACTGGCGCCCCAGATCTCAGACAAAGCCGACGCCAATTTCTACAAAGGTCCACTTACATAAGGCTTCCAGGTATGTCTTGTGATACAGTCATATTGCCAGTTCTTTCCCTCCGAGTCAAGTAACTACTCCACATTTTCACAATTCAAACTCCTAATTCTCAAATGACATCCCTTTGTTCCTTTCCTTGCCTCGTGGCCGCATGCAACCTTTTGTGATCGTCCCAGACATATCTCATTTAAACACCAGAGTTCCTTCCCCAGTGTGTTAGATAAAACTGAATAACTGTAACTTGTGGAAGAACTCTTTATTTTATGCTGTTTCTAATCTGGGAACTCTTCCAGATCTACGCACGAGTCACATGTCCAAGTCTCCCCGCAAGTGCTGCCTTAACGCAAGATAACTTGAGTAATTTCAGAAACCAGCATTTACGTGAATCTGATTTTAGCCAGTTGCGACCTTTCTCTAGAGTAAAATATTTCAATCAACCTTTTTTTAAGGCAAGTTATTCTGCATTTTTCCCTCTAATATTTTCCATTTACATATTTTGGGCCACTACGAGGCCGGCTCATACGTAAAACTATGCATACATATACATACAGTATATGTCCCAGATGGGTGTAAAATCATACAGACTGTGAGTATGTACTTGTCCTTTCAACAATCAATACTGCCAAGAAGTTAGAAATTATCTTAAATTGTTCATAATTTCACAGATATCAATCATACTTATAAAGCAAATGTTTGCATCTGCATTCAAACCAAACAAATTATACTGTATTGTGCATAACTGTTTTGCCTGCCAAGAACACAGGCTCTGGTAATCCATAACACAATTACAAGAAGCAGTAAAAACTAATGTGTAACACTTAAATTTTCAAATGTTTCTCACCAAAGAATATACATACAACCAACCAAAATAAAAAAGAAAAAATGCAGCCCCAAGGTAAACGACACTCACAGGCATATCTGTAAACTAATCAGCTTGAAATACTAACAACTTACCGATTTATGAACATGAATTCAGAGGAACGTTCAGAAATAGCCTGCAGGCTGCGGCTGAAGCTGTGGCGGAGGTTGTCTGACTTTGGTTCTTCTCTTGGAGATCTCAGTTCTACGCTGTCCGTCTCTAAACTACTGTAAAGCAACCACTTCATGCTGTGGCTTAAAAAGTAGAGCATATAGCATGCATACCAAGCCATTCCTATTGCATTAACAAAGGAGTGTATGCACAGCAAATGTCACTGCAATAGAAACTGCATGCACAAGAGGCTGTTCATTCAGTTACTGAATAAATCTCATCTAACAAGGAATTAAAAGAAAAACTTGTGAAACAAGGACAGAGTGATTTAAAAGGAGTATGAAATCAATTTAACACTTGACCACTTTGTCCGATCAGTAAACAAAACCATGCATTTAATTGCCTAAAACAAATTTTTTATAATTCTGAAGCATATCACTTTAATATTATAAGAGTTTACAGTAAAAATGATGTACAAGTATCATCTTTCCTAGTTAGTAAGATGACACATGAATGATACTACTTTCACCACATCTGAGGAAACAAAAATGGAGTTTTCATATTAAAACTAATATTGTAATACCTACCTGAACACCTGAATTAGCCCTGGTCACCTGACCAGCCCGAACAACACCCCACAAAAATTATCAACATTTAGGTAAAATTTTAACTGCCAGCGCTACCAACGCTGCAGGTAAACATTGTTACCGAGTCACCTGTCCGCAGTTGGCGGCGCTAGCCACCGGCTGACAGTGACTACTGTCAATTGTTAAATCATTAATCATTTGACAAGGGGAGGAGGGTGAGAGTCATTCAGGTAGGTATTACAATATTAGTTTTAATATGAAAACCCCATATTGCAATACACCACCTGAACACCTGAATTAGCCCAATTTACAACATTTACCGTATATACTCGCAAATTATGCGACTTTTGAAACCTAATTTTGAAGCTAATTTTAAGAGGGGTCGCATCATACACACGGTATAAAATTAGCGTACCGTCTATGCTTTCCAAAATCGGCCGATTGCGATAGTTACGACCGGAGGAAAACAATAGATCTTTTAAAAAGTTATGCTTTACTTGTACTTCACTATATCCAATAATATTATATGTATTCTCATATTACTAATGTATTTTAAAATACAAAAGAGCGATCGTGCGCCATTTGCATTATTTTGGTTTTTTACAACATGTTTAACTGTTCTAGACTAACCATCTTTGAATGTCCTTGAGACCAACCCCGAGGCTATAATTATAAGATTATAAGGGTTTTTCATCCTTCCTGTTCAGCCCTGCTCTCTTTCTCTCCTAAATCTTACTGCTGTCCGAGCGAGAGCTTTTTTATGGGATAACATAGGCCCGCATTTCGCATTTTCCATACCTATTTATTTTGTATACGTTTGCCCTTTCTCGGCTGTGAAGTTGATGTCTGTCCATGGCTGTGAGATAACTTGTAAGTCGGTGTCAAAGTCACTCTACACTTCAGTCAGGCCAAAACTTTGCCATATTGCATTCAAGCAACATTTAGTCATTGTTTCCTATCTATTATTTTGTCAGAGAGAGAGAGAGAGAGAGAGAGAGAGAGAGAGAGAGAGAGAGAGAGAGAGAGAGAGAGAGAATCTGTATACGATTGTTTATTTTCTTACTCGTCAAACTTACTCTGTTATGCTTTATTTCATATTTCCTTACTCACCAATTTATTCTATACCTATGATATTAAGAAATCAAGATATGTGTAGAAGGGAGAACTGCCTCCAGACTGTACAGTGTGGATTTAAACGCACGTGGAAATGGTTGAAATATTCGCAACAGCACCAAAATGATATGCCATGTGGATAGAAAATCTGACTCCGTTTCTTTTTATTGCATAAAAAAACTATCAATCGTTAACTTACGTAATTTATTTAGAATTCTGCGTAACGGAAAAGATAATATTTCATATCTGTAATGGGAGAAAATGTTTTATCTCTGTTGTTGTTATAAATTTGGCAGATATGCGGAGATCAAAACACCCCAGCCGCCAGAGAGCTCTCTTCATTTTGTAAATAGTACTATAGTTTGGCGTGCTAGGCTTACCCGATTCATTTGGGTGTGCGCTGCAGCTGCTGCTGCTGCTACTGCTACTCAAATTATGGCATTTTTCTTACTAATCCCAAGAATTGACCATGGAAAATCCCAAGATTAACCAAAAATCCCAAGATAATAAAATAATTGACATATGCCAAGCTGTAAATATTTACGCTGTCGGTCTGTCTGTCTATCAGGAAAAGATACTGATAATTTGAATTGAAGGTATCTTTCCTGAGAGAGAGAGAGAGAGAGAGAGAGAGAGAGAGAGAGAGAGAGAGAGAGAGAGAGAGAGAGAGAGAGAGTATATTTAACCAGTGGGCATTAGTACATATGCAGGCAGTGTGGTCACGTTTGTTAAAAAATGTGCAGTACTGGTAATTCATATCTGGAAGACAAAAAAACAAATATGAATTTTGTTGTTGTCAGTTGCATGGACTAAATTTACAAGAGCAGGGGACAAATCTTAACATTCCTCGAGAGATTAGAGAGATGAACCATCTCTGAACTCTCTCTCTCTCTCTCTCTCTCTCTCTCTCTCTCTCTCTCTCTCTCTCTCTCTCTCTCTCTCTCTCTCAACTAACTATACTGTTAAGTGTTAACTTGAGCCTCTGAAACCAGTAGGTATTAGCACATGCGCAACTGCATCTGTATGTGTGTATGGGTATAGTTAAAAAATGTGCTGTACCTACAGGTAATTCCTACATCTTTGAAAGATAAAACAAACAAAAAATTTTGTTGTTGTTAGTCGTGGGGTCTATAAAGGGTGTGACCAGCAGATAGAAAGATTAACATTTTTCCAGAGATTAAAGAGCTGAATTTTGTTTTGAAGGTATGTCAATAGCGTTAGTAAATAGGTATCACCTTCTAAAGAACTTTTTTTTTCTTTTTTCTTTTTTCTTTTTGCGGAAGAATCTTCAAACCATTTTGCATTCAAAGTAATGAGAAGGAATCATTCTATTCTTCATGTAATCAGTAAAATACTTACACTATTAAAAACTAAAACTACGTACTGTATGCAAAACACACACATCATCGTCAGCTTCGCGTGTGTAAACGTTCATTCTAAGAAATTCACAATCGTCAGCTTCGCGTGTGAAAACGTTCATTCTAAGAAATTCACATAGTAGTAGTATAACCAACACCTGATTGGCTGGTTGGTAGCCATGGAGATCTGTTATCCAATGACTGCCCTCTGCTTCTGTTCTATTTACAGACATATGCCGTGGATGCCACTAGGTTTGAATGTTACAATGATCGTGATTTTCTGACTGCTGACTGCAAAGATTACTCAATAATTTTCTTTATATAATTATTTCTTCGTGAAAACAATAATATAATATGATCATTTTAACTTCAATGTATAGTGGTATGAAAAATACCAGTGTGTCGTAGCGATGCATCATCAATATAGTGGTATGAAAATACCACATTGTGTTGTAGCGATGTGTCATCACTAAGTGCAAATCCTTTTCCCGGACCATCCTCAAAATTTTACGACTCTTCAACTTCAAGATCGATATGGTGAAATATATTTTATAGTCATACTTATTGTTAAAATTCACAAGTTGAACTGCAAAACATTATTATATTTTGATTGTTATGTACATCCATATTTTTTGCGTTTTATGGAATGGTTGTTTTGAAAATAATAGCTATTAGTGAACATATGGCATTAATTGTCCCACTATTTTATTATAGGTGATCTTAATTATCTCACATTCATTTAACATTATTATATTAATATTTATTTAAATAAACTGTAAGTAATAAATAACAATAATGAAAAACATAAAGGGAAAAAATGTTTTTGCTGCAGAAGTGATGTTTTATGCATCTGACCTCACATTTCCGAAATCAGAAAAATTCCAAAAACCAAAAAATCGGATAAAAGAATGTTGTATGTACTGCACATTTTTTAAAATGTTATTGTTATAATACAATTAAGTTTGTTCATACTTACCTGGCAGATATATATATAGCTGTATTCTCCGAAGTCCGACAGAATTTCAAAATTCGCGGCACACGCAGTGGGCGGCCAGGTGGTAGTACCCATTCCCGCCGCTGGGAGGCGGATATCAGGAACATTCCCATTTTCTATTCATATTTTATCAGTGCCACTGTCTCCTGAGGGGAGGTGGGTGGGCACTTTAATTATATATATCTGCCAGGTAAGTATGAACAAACTTAATTGTATTATAACAATAACATTTTGTTCATGAAACTTACCTGACAGATATATATATAGCTGAATCCCACCTTCGGATGGTGGGAAGAGACAGAATAGGATTTTTGGGAAACTAAATTAAGTAGATGATATCCATCTTGGTTCCTCACCTGTTAGCATAGCCGACTTCGTGATTACTGTCACCAAAGTCTGCTTCTGCGTTACTAGAGTTGCCAGCGAGGTAGAGACCTGTAATGCTGGTGCGCTCTAGATGATCTGTCAACGGGGGCGTGACCACAATGTGACTAGACCATATGACCATACTTCTGAGGGCAACGAAGCTAAAACCACCACCTGACCTAACCTATCAAAGTTAGTTCCATAACTTCTAGGCTAAAGAAAAGGAACGCGCCTCAAGCGACCAACCCTTCAATGTTAAAAGCACACCTATCCCTTTTCTATAGGATAGGATTCGTGTTGCTTGCTGCCCCCAATAATATATCTACGGATATGTTATGTCCTAGCGACTTACAGATCTCAAATGTCGTCTTCACATCCCGTCGGGAGTGTGAAGCGAACACAGAGTTGCTTCGCTAAAGCGTGGCACTCAGGATGTTACTGAGTGTCATGCTCTGTTGAAATGCTTCCGAGGCCGCGCCCTCACCTCTTGAGCATTCATATTAAGAAAAAATCTCAAATCTTTATGCAAACATAATGAATGAGACTTCTTAAAAGAACTCCTTGACTAAAATGCCAGGGTGTTCTTGGACATGAACCAGTCTGGTCTTTTACGGAACACCGCAGATTGTCCGTTGACCTCGACTTTCTATAGTTTTATCAAGATAAAACTTGAGAGACCCGACAGGGCACAGGACTCTCTAATGCCCTTGCCCAATAATTTGTGCCATACCCTTGGTCTCCAAGCCTTCGGGTCAAGGGTTAGACAGGTTTTCGTTCTTATCAAGAACGGAAGGCTTAGAGGACAGACCGCATTATGTCCTTTAAAGCTAAAACCTTTGATGATGGCTAAAACCTCACTAACCCTCTTTGCCGTGGCTAGAGCGGTTAGAATGTTAGCCTTTCTGGTCACGTGTATTAAGTTCGCAGAAAGGATAGGTTCGAAATGCTTTTGGCATCAAACAAACTCAGACTACGTCTAAGTTTCATGCCGGAACCTGCGATCCAGAGAATTTCAAGATCTCCCCAGACCTCAAAGATCGTGAAGCTTTGTTGTTTGACAGAACCGAATCTCTGAGCCTAGAGGCCGTCAACAACATATTTGCATATTCTACAATAGTTAGGACTTCTAGCTTATCTCATACTTCATACGGAAAGATAGAACCATAAAGAAATTCACAGAGGTCGAGGTGGAGGAACAGTCATTTCCCTTCACTATCTCCAGAAACGGCCCCCTCCGATTGAACACTGAAAATAGGCAGCACTGCTTTGCCTTGGCCAAGAGACTGCCATTAATCTTGAAGATCTTATCGCTTCTCGATAGTCTGAACGCCTTCAGACTCAGAGAGGAGAGATATTAGATACTTCACTAAGTGACGATGTTAGATTACACCGATTCTCTCGGGAAGGGTCTTTGGACAATTCTCTGAATTACCTGACCTCTGTGAATCCAACCTCTTAGAGGCCAACATGTGGCGACTAAAGCTAATCCTCTAGGATCATGAATAAGGGAACAACTTAAGAGGAAGCTCCTTTGTCTTCAATATTACGAAAAACTTAACGAAAGGACGCCCTCAGTCTCTCCTCAACTTTCGACTTCGAAGTAAAGCGAACGTTACATAACGTATACGGAGCGCCATGAGGAGAGGAGACGAATACTGAGTTGCTCCTCCAAAAGGTGGAATCTAGAATGTCCTTGATTACCAAATTCTTTTGGAATGCTAGCGAGGTTGAAACAGCTCTAACTTCATGAGCGTTCACTCGCAGGAGGCTCAAATCACTCTTCTGGCAAGATGAATGAGCCTCCTTAATATGTCCCTTAGGAAAAGAGCCAGTGCATTCTTCGAAAAGGGTAAATGTGGTCTCTTCCTGAGCACCATACATTACCCGAAGGACCTCTTACTTCCTTCGTTTATGTAAATAAAATTCGAGAGCCCTGACAGGGCACAGGACTCTTTCATCCTCTCGACGAGAGAGAGGAACGTGAAGCGTCCTCTTCTCTAAAGCTTCTTTAGGGGGCGCGAGTTCTTCCGAGACTCCAACTCCTGTGTGGGGAGGACGCCTCGGAGGACGAGAAGCAATCCTTCAAGATTCGTGCACGTGCTCGATCTTCGGCAGCCTGGGAAGCGACAACAGGACCTGCCGAAAGGAAGCCAGATCAGCATGAAAAACCCGTAACCCTCCTTCGGCTTTTGACATGCCCTCTCCCTGGTTTCCTGGGAGTCCGACAGAGGTCTAGGCCTAGAGGCGTTATGGGGCCGATCTGACGTTCCCTCCTGACGAGAGAGAGGACGTGAAGCGTCCTCTTCTCTAAAGCTTCTTAGAGGGCGCGAGTCCTTCCGAGTGCTCCAACCCTTGCGCAGGGAGGACGCCTCGGAGGACGAGAAGCAATCCTTCAAGATTCGTGCACGTGCGATCTTTAGCAGCCTGGGAAGCGTCAACAGGTCCTGCCGAAGGGACGCCAGATCGGTGGGGAGCCCCCGTAACCCTCTTGCGGCTTTCGACATGCCCTCTCCCTGAGTCCTGGGAGTCCGACAGAGGTCCAGGCCTAGAGGCATTATGGGGCCGATCTGACGCCCCCTCCACAACACAAGGGGCACTACACTTCACAACACTGATTGGAGAGCGAGCACTTTAGTCTAAGATTACTTGATGTAATCTTCTAGCAAAATAAAATCTACAGGAGGTTAGAAGGTTCATTATTTCTAACTTCTGTTTACTGTGGAGGAAAACTCCTGATTCTAACACGCTCTAAAATGCGTACATGAATCCTACTTCTTCCGTAATCAGTCACACATTACACTAATTACATTGAACTTATGCAAAGAAAACATGTAAACGTCATATATGCTAAGCGAGTGTCTACCGAAAGTTCCGGTAGCCTCACCTTACCCCATGCAGACAACAAAGTCTGAAACTAGGCTAACTAGCTTCAGACATCAAATGCAATGAAAAAATTTACGATAGCGTATGCCTAGCCACAAATCCAAGTCAATAATCGAAAGAATAATTAGGATACTTAAGCGGCTAATGAAGTTTCAAAATCCTAGGCGGAGGTCTGTAAACAGTTGTTTACCGACCGGCGACAGAAAAAATATGAATAGAAAATGGGAATAGTTCCTGGATATCCGCCTCCCAGCGGCGGAATGGGTACTACCACCTGGCCGCCCACTGCATGTGCCGCGAATTTTGAAATTCTGTCGGACTTCGGAGAATACAGCTATATATATATCTGTCAGGTAAGTTTCATGAACAAAACATTATGTACAAGCACACAATGTCTACACATTTACTGATACCCGTTGGTGAAAGACTCAAATTACAGTATTTATTCCTGAGAGAGAGAGGAGAGAGAGAGAGAGAGAGAGAGAGAGAGAGAGAGAGAGAGAGAGAGAGAGAGAGAGAATGATTTAGGACTCTAAGGCGTGGTAATTTTACAATTATTTTATTATCTTGGGATTCTTTTATAATCTTGAGATTTTCTATTCAATTCTCGGGATTAGTAAGAAAATTACTGTAACTTGACTAGCAGCAGCACAAATCTGAATGACTCGGCCATTAGCACACTAAACCACCAACCTTATGAACTGACGCTCTCGGAAATGGAACTCGCATGATACATGAGATACATGACAAAACCACTGTTTATTGGTGAAAATTTGGGGGTCGCATGATATGCGAGGTTGCACGTTACTCGAGTATATACAGTAAATGGAGGTGGGCCCATTCATAGTTTCAGCCCGACCACTTGATGTACATTGGTATAAACTCATTAAACTATTACCTTGGATTAATACTGTTAACTCACCTTCCATCAATGATCAGGTGAGAAACGGAAGGAACGAGTACCTCAATTTAAGTCTGATCAGTAAGTCTCGTCTTGGTAACGTCTAACCTCCCATGAAGTATCACAAACTTCTCATGTGTGGAGGGGAACTCTACACCTCACATGTGGCTGTATAGCCTCCCATGTATAGAGAATAAGTCCCAAGGCAGATCCTTCCACAAACCTCCCATGTGGTATCATATACGTACCTCTCATGTATGGAGTGGAACTAAACATCTCCCATGTGGCTGTTAGCCTCCCATATTTGGAGAATAAGTTCCAAGGGCAGATCTTTCCTGATGTCCACTGAAGGTGAGTGATGACTCTAGAAGTCGCAATGAGGGAGCTGAGCCGCTGCAAAACAACATACTTAACTGGGATAGTACACCAAACCCAGACATAAACCAGAAAAGTAGGCAGACTAATCTACAAAAATCGAGAAAACAATAAAACTACTACTTCCCCTCCCGATACCGTGCTAATTGCCGACTAACCTAACTGAATTAGCCACAATGAACGGCCCTAGCGAGTAACCCCCCAACACGAACTGTACAACTCGCAAGTAGAAAGAAGTAAATACTGACACTGATTTCCAAGATGCCGCTTCCAAAATCCTGCTTACCAAGAAATTCCTCAGGAACGTCGATGACGTCACTACACTCCCGATACCATGCGCTCTAGGGCACAGAAGATCGTTTCCCGAAACTGTGTCTCTGGGAAGAGATTGGGAGATTACGCCCCTTAAGAAAAAACTGATTGCGTTTTTCGATAGCGGTCTAGAAGGATTCCTAGGCGAAACGAATAAAGACTGCGGTCGCAGCAATAACATGGCAGTGCGCAACAGGTAGTGTTTAAGCGATCGCACTGGACAAAGACGCATTTCGGCAACGTCACCTCCGACGAAATCCTCGAGAGACGAAACCTTAAATTCTCTCGGAAGAGGGATAGTTTCTGACTCAACTTTGCCACAAATTCCGGAAGATACGAGAGATACCAATCCTTCCCCACAAACGAAATTGATCTCGAGACAGCCTGAATTTCCCCCACTCTTTTAGCCGTAGCCAGCGATATTAAAAACAAGACTTTCTTAGTAAGTTCTCATAAGGACAAATTCTCCAGAGGTTCAAAGGCTTGCGAGCTTAATAATTTTAGAACATCCGCTAAATCCCACTGGGGGCCCGAAGTAGAACAATCGGTCGTTCGATCTTAAAAGATCTGAGAAGATCACGAAGGACTCTACATTAGAAATCTCTGGTAAATGAAACCTAAAGGTGCTCGCTAACATGGACCTGTAGCCTGAAATAGTAGGGTAAGAGAGAGACTTGGATTTCCTGAGGAAAAGAGGAAAATCCGCCACCTCTGCTATCGTGGGGCGGGAAATACTTTGCCCGTGCCCTGCACCATGTACGGTACATCGTCCACCTTACCTGATATAACTTCCTTGTAGACTTCCTCAAGCACATAGAAAGTTGTCAAGCCACTCCTTCCAAAAGACTGGACTTTCGGGCTGCTCGCTGCACAGTCTCATGCAGCTAGGTTGAGCACGGGAAGGTTCTTGTGGTAATGATGAAAATGAGGCTGTATGAGAAGATCCTTCCTTCGTGGCAGGAGGATCGGAGGTTCGGACAGCACTTCCAAGAGATCTGGGAACCACGGTCTCTGAGGCCAAAACGGAGCAATTAGGGTCATCTCCGTATTCTTGCACCCTCTTAGCTTTGCCAGTAACTGTTGAATGAGGCCGAGGGAAGGCATATACTTGTAGATTGTCCCATGGGTGGAGCATAACGTCTGTCCCGCAAGACATAGAGTCTGCTACCGGAGAGAAATATACTGGGAGACGATAGTTCAACCTTGTGGCGAACAGATCCACCATGGCTGGCCACCTCTTTAACAGTGATTGGACTACCTCATGCGTTAATGTCCATTTGCTTCCTCGGACTTCTTTCGAATGGCTCTGCGCATCTGCTAGGATGTTGAGTTTTCCGTTTTCCCGTGATGAACTGCGGAAGTAATGAGGTTTTGCGGCTTTCGCACCAAAGTAAGATTCTCTGCGCAACGATGTTCAGGATTGACAACCTTGCACCTCCCTCTTTCTTTAGGCAAGCTAGTGCCGTAGCGTAGTCTGAAAAGAGTACTGCAACTTTCCCCCGGACTTGATCTTTGAAGCTTAACAGAGCCTCCTCTATGGCTCTTAATTCTCGGAAATTTATTGACTCCTCCCGATCCGAAACCCTCCAAAGGCCCTCGGCCTGAGCTTCCTCCAGGGTTGCACCCCAACCCTGATTCGAGGCATCTGAATACAGATGTACGTCCGGAATCGGGAGGGCAAGACTTACGCCGGTGGTCAGATGAGCCTCTACTGACCGCCACCGAAGATCCTCGAGGCAGGAATCGTCCCAGATTATCACTGCGTCCTCTTCCCGAAAATCCCAGCGATTCCTGAGATGTACCTGCAGAGAATGCATCCAGACGAGAGCCTGGGACTAGAAGGGACAGAGATGACATCTTCCCCAGAAGACTTCTCCATTCTTTTGCAAGTTGTGCTTTGTCCGAGAGGAAGAGTTCGACTTGTCTCAGAGTATTAGAAGGAAATTCCTTGCTCTGAGAGCCTCCTCCCTGGAAGAGGCTTGAATTAGCCAATCGTCCAGGTACCCCCTCATGCGGAAGCCCTGACGATGCATGATAGCAGAAACAGGAGCCATCACCCTCGTGAACACCTGAGGTGCTGTGGTCAGTCCGAAACCGAGGACTTTGAACTGGAAGGTTCCCAGTAGACCCAAGAAACGAAGGAATCTCCGAGATTTCGGATGTATTGGAACTTGGAGATATGCATCCTTGAGGTCCACTGACACCATCCAGTCGTGTTTTTGGACCAACCTCAGCACCGACTGAGTAGTTTCCATACGAAACTTCAAGGAAACTATGAAATGGTTCAGGCCCAAAAGATCTATGAAGGGCCTCCAAGAACCATCCGCCTTGGAGGTTACGAAGATTCGACTGTAAAAGCCAGAAGTGGGGGTAGCTAGTTCTAACGCTCCCTTGTCCCACAAGGAATGAATCTCCATTGCCAAAGCTTTCCCCCTGATGAATGATGGGGAATAGCTTGAAAGAACTACTGGGAAATTGGATAGTGGAGGGGCCGAGTGGAAAGGGATCTTGTACCCCACTTTCAAGACCTCCACCACCCAACTCTCCGCACCCCACATCTCTTAGGTTGTTACGAAAGGGGACAAACAACCTCCTACTGGCGTCAACGAGGGCGGTGTCTCCAATCTCCGAAAACCTTTCTTGCTAGAAGAGGGTTTGGATGAAGCAGACGAAGGTTTGGATGAAAATCTGACTTTCTTGGGAGACCTGGCCGGGGAGGATGAACTGGAGTGCTTACCTGGCGATGGTGCATGCGCACCTTTATGAGGTGGGAGATGGCCCAGATAAAGGTCCTTCCTCTTCTTGCCGACAAAGGTAGTACAATTAGCAGAGACGTTCGCTTGATGAGCTTAAGCCCATCAACACCGACGTGATGAGGTTATCGAACAAAACGGGATCAGAAGGAGTATACCCATCCCGTTTTAAGAAACCCAAGAGGCCTGAGAGCATCCACATAGTATGAGACAGAGCTTCGGATTGATTCCTAAAGGTGTCTTCCAAAAGGGCCACTTCTCTCACCGAAATACCAACGAGTCTGTTACCTGCCAGGACCTTGGGAAGGAGAGCCTCCACATATTCATTCAGAGGTACTCTGAAACCCGAAGAAGGGTTACCCGCTACGCCATACAATGGCTTACGACTGGGAATAAGAGCAGAGTCCTGCCTACCCGCCCCCACTACTGCAGCTAACCGAGAGTCCGCCTCCTTCAGAGCTTGTTCTACACACCCAAACCAAGGCAACTTACATGATGGTCGAGAAAAGTTCTTCAAACATAGCTTGGCTAGGTTTAAAGGGTTCCTCATTGACTTTTGACTGAGGAAACAGAAGGTGAATGAGGTTTATCATTCTGCAATACTCGCTGTCTACCGTCATTGGAAAGCTTGATAAAGGAAGGAGGACCTTCATCCTCGACAGATTATTCTCTATCTGCATCCTTCGAATACACCTGAGGAGAAGGAGAAGCAGAGGCAAGACCAACTCCCGGAATACCACCCCGATGAGACGGAGAACCTAACCTTCCCTGACCTACACCTAAGGACTGAACATTGGGAGAAATGAAAAATGGATTTGAGTCAACCACAAACGGTTGCGCAATATCAACAACTCCTCTACCAAGAGATGCGGAAGCTATTGATCGATTTAAGGCTTCTTGCGGAAGCAAAACACGGCTGGAGCTGCGCAAACTTAGCGCTTCATGACCTTAATTCAACAACCTGGACTGAACCGACCTAATATTTAAGGGCGATCTTCCCCGAACATGCGAAGCAGCCGCATTCCCTGCGCGAACGTCTACCGCCCCTGAATAAGAAACATTCTCACATAACCGTCCTTGCTGAGCAACCATCGGACCCGACAAAGTCCGGAAACCTGGATGTCCTGTTACCAAACCCGACACCGAATTAACACCAGTACCTGATTCCAGCAGAATATCTCCTACCTTAGAAAGGACGGACGAAAAAGGGAAAACAGCATTAGATACACTGGGAACTACTCTCGGTCCAGTGATCGCAGAAGTGAGGCAGGTAACCGAGACATCTGCCCCAGCAACATTGAAACCAGCGGAAGACGAAGGGATACCGAAAGAAGAAACCTGCGAGGCAGGGAAGACATCAACACCTCACCCGCATGGGAAAAACCTGCGGAACGCGACACAGCTGCGTTAGAAGCAAAAGTATTCTCATAAGGGAAAACCAAAGGAGAAGGCATGAGACCTCCCCCCACCCCGAGGCAGGGCTGCCGAATGATCTGGGACTAAAGTAGAAACCCCCCGAAACTGGGGGAAGAGAAACTGACGAACCCGGGGATATAGAAGGGTTAGAAGCCATCCTTTTAAGGGAAAGAAAATAAATTGAATCTTTACCACCTTGAAAATCTAAATACATATCGTTACCGAATTCAAGGAAATTCTTAAAAACATGGTCTTGAATATTACTGATACCCAAAAGAAAACACTGCCTAACTAAGGACCTATAACCTTGTGAAAGGCCTAAGAGATCACCATTGTAGTCAGCTAAATTGAACTGAGCAATGCTGAAGGAACCTTCAAAGGGCAAAGGTTCTGAAATACTTCCAGACGGAAAAGGAACCTTTGAAGAGGAGGGGGCATTCAAAGTATCTACCGCTGACAGAACCGAGTCGAAACTCCCAGAAGGAGGAAGGACAGATTTTACCTTCAGCGCAGTATTGCCCGGGAACAAACAGATCTCTGGATCCAATGGGGATCCTAACCTAGCAGGACTAAATAAAGGATCTCAAGGCAACTGCCCTTGAAACCGTGCCTCGCCTAGCAGTCAGTCCTATTTCTGATTTCATTTTCAGACTTACGTTTTCAGGGGAATAACTACTGTCCCAGGGGGGGACAGTAGTTCCTACCTTTTCAGTTTTTGGATCTCCATGAACCCCGCCACCCACCAGGGCTGGTTCCAGAACAGGCAGGGGAGCTGGAAGAGAGCGGTTAGTAAATTGTTCCCTATTGCTAACTTTCATCTCGTCTGCAACTTAGACATCAGTGAGGTAATTAACCCAGACATAATCGATGTCAACCTATCTTCTAACTTCTTATAAAGTACTGACTCCAACTCACTAGCTTCTTCTACCTTGGGTTTATTCACTGAAACTACCCTACCTTTACTCTTTAAAGCAAGAGAATGTAGATCGTATTTGAGCGTACTCATCTTCCGTTTGCAGGCAGTACAGGAGCGATGAGTTGCTGCATCTTTGCTGGGATGGTCTGGAGGAGTCAGTTGGGGGAGGATCCTTTGCAGTTGATTCCATTTTACGGTCTGAGTCCATTATCAAAAGAAAACAAGCAGAGAAAAGACAAGGCGAAATCCAAAACAAGCAAGGGCGACAACAATTTTATCCAACGTAGTAGGGGGTCTGGCTGTGACCAAAGGTTCGCACGCTGCAAGAAACGTCCTGACAGGCGAGTGAATAAAAAGCAATTGACGGTAATCAGTGTCGGCCGGCGGCTGGCGCTGCCGCCAACCATGGACAGGTGACTCGGTAACAATGTTTACCTGCAGCGTTGGTAGCACTGGCAGTTAAAATTTTACCTAAGTGCTGGTAATTTTTGTGGAGTGTTGTTTTATGCTGGTCAGGTGACCAGGGCTAATTCAGGTGTTCAGGTGGTGTATTGCAATATACAAAATGATGATCAAAATCAACAAACAATGTATAATGGTTCATAAGATATGAAATCACATTATGTCAAATATGTAGCAAGCAACAAATGTTATGATTCTTTGCTAAGCAGCAAAGGGCTGAATGGGCTAATTGCTGTGACTCTTACCCTAAAAGCACAAATGAAGAATGCCAAAATTTTGTCAAGAGCTTTTGGCTTCATTTAAAATTAAATTCAGAAGAACACAGAGAATGAAAAGGCGTGTCAAGTAGAATAAACAGAGCGTGAAAGAGCATAAATAAAAGAAAAAGAATGGCGTACAGAAGAAAACAGATCTAGTCTCAATTACAGGTTAGGTAAATAAGGAAACTGTACCATCATTATCTATAACCAAACGAGCTTTGTGCTCACAAAGGAGTGAAGCCTGTAAGAAAGAAGTCTGGCTAACAAAGCCACATATCAAAAGCTCTCGAGATTTCAAAAACAATGACAGATGACACCATACCACTGAATAAAAATATGTAAGGCTGGTCCAAATGGTTTGTATTTAATAATACAATTTAAATGATCACCATTCAACCCTACACTGCAGAAAGGATAAAGATAATTAAGGAAAGGAATACAAGGATAAAGATAATTAGGGAAAGGAATACAAAGTTCCCAGTTCTCAAGCCCTAGGTAAAGTTTCAACTAATTTCTCTACAACAGAAGAAAGAGCAATGGCACTCATACCAAGCTAGAGTGATGATTATGCATTTAAACCACACCACTAAGTCACATGACTCAAGTCCTATAAGGTAAATGACTGAAAGCAAAGCACTTGGGACCAAAGGGAACCTGAAAATTAACTAAAGTACTTCCCACACCGTGCCAAGCAAGGCACACTGTGACACCGAACGTGCTTTTAAAGTCCTCAAAAATGAGCAGACCTTACAGCATTGAAAACAGAGCCAGTAACAAAAACCAGACAACAAAAATTACAAAGCTGAAATATTAATTACAGTTTAGATTTGAGACATCAATTCTGTCCAATAAAAACATACAAAATTACCTCTGAGGTACAATGATTACCATGTAGCCCGCCATAAAACATATCTGCCTCATAAAGATGAGCAAAAAGAACTCATTTTTCACATAGGGTAGTATGTAACACATGTTTACACAAAATGACAAATCAAGATCGGTATCAAAACCACACCAACATCCACAGTGCAACACCATACCCAGAAGACGTCTACCAAATAACTCCAGTGGAATATTTGGCACTCCTAAGTTTGATCAATAATAAGAAACAGAATTAAAAGGCAGCAACAGCTAGTAGAATCAAGAGAGTAAATGTGACACTGGGCTGTGGGAGCCCCTAAGATAAAAAGCTGCATAAATAGCAAAAAACAGAGAGGGAATTTTGCATGCACATGAAGTTCAAGTAACAAGCTCTAAGTAGGCTTCAAGAACATTAATGAGTCATGCACAATAACAGTGAATGCCACCAATCAAATAAAATATACGTACCAATTATGATATTGAAAACGATGAAATCCAGATTTCAAAACAAAGTTCTTCAAGCTATATGCATAAAGCACAATATGATTCAAGACACTCAACAGTACTGGGAGATAAGTACCTTGCTGCCCCATTAGAATAAGGACAGTTACATTCTTAATAAGTAAACTGGAACCCTGTGAAGTTACAGTTACTAGGAAAAAGTGAAAAGATATCACACAAACTTCAAGCATGCACAAAATAATAGAATACCAGTCAAAAATGCAGTGATAAATATTCTAAACATTTCATTTTTTTTCATTTTAGGACAAACTCTTGTAGCTTTTGTATGTATGCCATAATAAACCCCAATCTTTCTGCATTTCTCCCTCCCACCAAAGAAGCGATAGTGCAGGGTAGAACAATTTCATGGCTTTTACCATTTTACTAAAATAAGCGAGTTTACCTGTTTTCCTGAGTTTAAAAATTTCTATCTTTCTTGATGCCTGAAGTGAGGAAATTCATAACAGTAGTGAACATTGGTCATTAAGTGATACTTGAACCATGAACATTTTCAACAGGTATGAAAATAAATGTTGTAAAGCATTTTCCTAATAAATGTAATTATATTTTCTTCCGATATATTCCTTCCAAGTATCCTAAGTACCAGTATATATAAATGTACATGGTATGTGGGGGTGTCTTTGTATCAAAGGAAGTAGAAAATAGTAGCACTTATAATGTCCACAAGACAAGGAGGATGAGTGGCAGAGTACAAATGTGTTACTTCAAGGACTATATGGGTAAGACTAGGTGTGGCTGGACAAAAGTTGTGATAGTTATTGTATGTGGTCCATGAATGAAATAGTCTGATAAGTTATGCTAGGCAATAAAGCAACAAAGGTAGGTAACTAAGAAGGAAAGAGAATTTTTGGCACGTATGAAGTTCCTGGAGTGAATTACGTAGTAAAGTGGTTTGTGGAAGTGGAGTGAATTACGTAGTAAAGTGGTTTGTGGAAGTGGAGTGAATTACGTAGTAAAGTGGTTTGTGGAAGTATGACTGAAAAAGCTTTGAATGCTGGAAATAAAAGGTTTCTGAGAAAGAATATTCATCATATACTTGGAAAACAAAATGTGGTCTGGAAAGAATTTGCTAAAGAATAGCTTGAGCAGCAACTTCACAATGTAAAACAGATGTAAAGATGAGAAGAGGAGTGGCTACACATAACTGTATTTGAGTCATGTTTCATTGAAACAAATGTTAAGAAAGATACATGTTAAGAAGGAGGGGGTGAAATGTGGCTGTAAATATAATTTGGACAAGTGAATTTGATAAGGAAGTGATAGGAGCATATTAGGAAATGTGCATTAACCCTCTTACGCCGATTGACGTATTAAACGTCGAGTCAAAATGTCTCCCGTATGCCGATTGGGACGTATCATACGTCGGCTCAAAAAGTTTTTTTAAAAATTCGCGGAAAAATACTTATAGGCCTACCAGCCGAAAACTTTTGTATCACGCGCCTTGGGGGATGCTGGGAGTTCACGGATCAAGGCGTTGTTGTTTGTTTACATCGCTACGCAGGGCGCGCAAGCGCGAATTTCTTTCTTATCGCACTAAAAAGTATCAGTGACACATCTCGGAAATTATTTCGTCACTTTGACATAATTATTGCACCATTTTAAATATCCTTTACATGAAGTATTATATATGAAAATGTGCGCAATTTCATGCACAATACAACTAAAAATACTCATGATTGTAGCTTTTATCAGTTTTGAAATATTTCATATAAATAACGATAAGTGCAAAAAATTTCAACCTTCGGTCAACTTTGACTCTACAGAAATGGTCGAGAAACGCAATTGTAAGCTAAACTCTTACATTATAGTAATATTCAATCATTTGCCTCATTTTGCAACAAATTGGACGTCTCTAGCACAATATTTCGATTTATGGTGAATTTATGAAAAAACTTTTTCCTTACGTTCGTGCGATAACTCTTCCGATAATTTTTCGTGCGATTGTCCTAATGTTGCACCCACTTTTAAATTTGCCGTTACATAAAGTTTTATATATGGAAATGTGCGCAATTTCATGCACAATACAACAAAAAACAACCCATGGTTGTAGCTTTTATCAGTTTTGAAATATTTTCATATAAATAATGTTAAGTGCAAAAATTTCAACTTTCGGTCAACTTTGACTCTACCGAAATGGTCGAAAAACGCAATTGTAAGCTAAAACTCTTATATTCTAGTAATATTCAATCATTTTACCTTCATTTTGCAACGACTTGGAAGTCTCTAGCACAATATTTCGATTTATGGTGAATTTATGAAAAAAAAAAACATTACGTTCGCGCGGTAACTTCGAAAAAAAAAAAATCAGAATTTTTTTGTGCGATTGTTGAAATGTTTGCACCATTTAAAATTAGCTGTTACATAAAGTTTTATATATGAAAATGTGCGTAATTTCATGTAGAATACAACTAAAAATGATTGAAGGTTGTAGCTTTTCTCTTTTTCGAAATATTTGCATATAAATCACGATAAATAGAAAAAAAACCACACGTTCGGTCAAATTTGGACTCTACCGAAATAGTTGAAAAACGCAATTGTAAGCTAAAACTCTTACGGCCTAGTAATATTCTGTCATTTTTCTTCATTTTGAAACAAATTTGAAGTCTCTAAAACAATATTGTGATTTATGGTGAATTTTTGAAAAATATATTTACCTTCACTCCGCGCGCGATTCGCTTCGCCTGCACAGTCTCCGAAATACGTACATGGCATTATCCTAATATTTGCTCCTTTTCATATTGAGCCTTTTTGTTTATAGAGTTTCATATATTCAAAATGTGTGCAAATTCATGAAGAATACAATAAAAAATAATTGAAGGTTGTAGCTTTTTCCATCTTTGAAATATGTCCATATAAAAAAATATATATTAAAATTTCGACATTCGGTCAAATTTAACTCGTCCGAAATGGTCGAAATCTGCAATTCTAATCTAAAACTCTTACAGTATCGTAATATTCAATCATTTGTCTTAATTTTGAAACAAATTGGAAGTCTCTAGAACATTATTTAGAATTACGGTGAATTTTTGAAAATAACATTTTTTTACGTCCGCTCGTTACGAATTCGTACATCATTTTGTGATAATATTTTTCCGGTGTTGCTTTTTATTGTTTTACAATGTATTATATATCAAAATGATTGCAATTTAGTGTACAATACAACGCAAAAAAAAGTAACTGGTTAGCTTTGACCGTTTTCTGCACAGCGTGATTTGAATACAATTATGTATGAAATTTTTTTTTTTCGCTACCATATATCGCATTATTTACATATGATAATGATATTATTTTTCATTTCTGATGGTTGCATTCTAAACTTCAGGCAATGACAAAAAGGAGCCAAAAATGAACTCTTAATCTTCAAAAGTACGCGCGCTGTAATTTTTTTAAAAAATGAAAAAATTATTTTTTCCACTTCCGCGCTCACTTCCAAACCAGGCCCGGCATACAGGAGACGTTTTGATTTTTAGGGCTCCGGCGTAAGAGGGTTAACTGTGACCTATGGCTCAAGACAGAGTAGATGAGTTTGTAAGAGTCCATGATGGGGTTATGGGGACTGCAAAGTGTGATTGTGAGCAAGGAAATAAAAACTAGTAAGCTGTGTGATGGGGAAATAAAAAACTTTAGTGAGAGTATTAATTCAGAAGTGTTGGGAAGAGTGAGAAGAGGAGCTAGAAAGGGCTGGATTGATTGAAATGGAATTTTTATTCTAAAATTAATATTAATAATACTTACCTGTATAATTTATCTAGCCCTAAATCCCCAAAAACCGCACCAAAATTTACCACATTGGCAACCCTGTTACCTCCTATTCTGTCCGCCAGTTGGCAACACTGTCGTTGACAGATACGAAAACCTTCCCTCAAATCAGTTGTGATAGGCAGATCGTGGGGTAGGCTGGGTGGGACTAGATAAATTATACAGGTAAGTATTATTAATATTAATTTTAGAATAAAAATTCCATATTAATAAACATTACCTTAATATAATTCATCTAGCCCGATTACCACATTGAAAAGGAGGAGGGAATCTGAATACAATTTCCCCTTCGGACAGAATAGGAGAAAACAAACAAAGAAATATATATCATAGGCAGTCAAAACTCAACCCAAGGTCAAAGATACTAACAACTCAAAGTCTCCTACCATAATGCCACCAACTGCGGTAGCACAGGACAAGGAGTAAGTGCATAGTCAGTCCGTCTGTACTAAAGTCAGGTGACCGACCAGGTGACCAGTCAGACGAATTGCGGACAGCAAGGCTGCACCCTGAAGACTATCAAGCACTATTCTTTCCCTAAAGGATGAGTGTCTGGACTGTCTGGGCGATTCAAAGCTAAGCAAACCTTGGGGGTGTATCAACGCAACCCGAAGTCGCCAGCAACGAATCGGCTCATGAGCAACTCCTAACTCGAGCTTTCTGGTGCCAAGAGAAAGGAGCGCGGAGCAAAAAGGCGATTCAGTCCCCGAAGGACGAATGCCTGACAGTCCAACCTGGTCTCATGTTACACGATCATCGGGGGTGTATCAACGCAACCGACTTCGTCAACAAGAAACTCAGGGCTACTAAATGTCGCCTGATCTCCACGAGTGTCTGACTCTGAGAAGACAGGTGAGACAAAAAGTAGATGGTGAGCGAGTCACCAGATGACAGCAGACGATCCATCGACTAATTCCCTGTCCAGGACAGTGGAAGAAGCAGGAGTCGTCAGGACAAGCGAACCAGTGGCTAGTCCTAGGTCAGCATCGACTCTGGGAGAAGCGTAGTCGCCAGTGCCGACAACCCAGTGGCTGGAACCATTTCACACTGAAAATGGAAGCAGCATGAGTTGCCAAGCAGTCAGTCCTTGTCATCAAAAACACCTAAATACCAAACTGCCTAATTCCCATTATAACTACGTCAAAAAACTGCCATGGGTTATAATACAAAAACAAAAAATATATACAACAAAAAATTAATGAATAATATACAGGTAGCAACCAAACGTAAAACAGGAAGACTACCTAATTCTCCTGTCTGACGACCTGTCCTGCCATCACCAACGGGCCCAAAGAACGAAGGTCGCCTAGAACTAGAGAAAATATCCCTCAAGTAAAAAGAGGCAAAAACAGAATTAGAACGCCAAGTCGCCGCCTCAAGCACCTTGGCGACTGAGACATTCTTCATAAAAGCTACTGATGTAGCAACTGCTCTAATACTGTGTGCTCTCGGCGTCTGGTCTTCCCAGCAGCCGAACCACCAGTTTTTAACGATAAGATCTCTGAGAAAAAAGGATACACCATTCTTTGAAATAGGTCTCTTGACATTTCGGGGTGAAACAAACAGATGACGGGGACGACCCTGAATGTCCTTCGTGCGGCGTAAATAACATGAGAGCGCCCTAACAGGGCAAAGAACTAATTCCTCATTTAAATTACCACAAAGTCGACCAGCGACTTCAGTACGAAAGACCTGGAATGGGATTATCAGACGATTCAGTCTTTGCGACAAATTCAGGAAGGTATGACAAAATCATGTCTTGTCCAGATCTGGCAACCAGAAAAGAGAGTGCTTGCAGTTCACCCACCCTCTTGGCTGTAGCCAGTGAGACAAGGAAGAGTGTCTTAGAAGAGAGGTCCCTAAATTTGGCAGAATTCAGAGGCTCAAACGGAGGGAACCTTAAGGCTTGAAGGACTTTGTTAACGTCCCATGTCGGAGGCGAACACTGCGGCCTGGTCGAGATAGGGGGGAAAAAGATCGAAGTAAATCTCTAATGACATAAGATGAAGAGATCTCAGGAAGCCTTGCCTTAAAAACATAGGAAAGCATAGACCTATAACCCTTAATGCACGAAGGTGACAGGGCCCTGTCATGATGTAAATGAACTAAAAACTCCGCTACTTTCGGTAAGGAAGGTCTAGAAATTGAATGTCCTTGAGACTTACACCACGCCTGTAAAACCGACCATTTAGCCTGATAATTTACTCTGGTTGATTGCCGCCTGGCAAGAGCCAACTGTCGCGCCACTCTGGAGGAGAACCCTTCGTGCTTGGAGAACCTCCTGACAGTCTCCAGGCATGAAGATGAAGCATGTGGAGCCTCTGATGGAACCGATGAAAATGGGGTTGTTTGAGAAGATCTGGTCTCTCTGGCAGGCGAATGGGGGGTTCCACCAGTGCTTCCAGAAGGTCGGGAAACCACTCCTTCTGTGGCCAGAAGGGGGCGATCAAGGTGAGATCCAGACGCTTGGTTGCCCTCACTTTGTTGAGGACTGACCTCACCAGAGAGAACGGAGGAAAAGCATAGGCTTGAAGTCCCTCCCAGTCCTGCAAAAGAGAGTCTGTCCCGGCACTCTGAGGAGTCTGGTAAGGGGCGAGAATATCTGCACGAAAATTCAGTGGGGTGGCAAACAGATCGACTGTGACAGGCCATTTCTTCCATGAGGCTGTCCGAAGACTTCCTGGCAAAGTGTCCACTCCGACCCTTGAACTTCGTTCGGTCTCGACAAGGCGTCTGCTAAGCGTTGTGATGGCCCAGGATAAACTGAGGGACCAACAACGTAATCCCCCTGTCTTCTGCCCAACACAGGATTGATCGGCTTCTTGAGTGAGAAGATCCGACTGTGTGCCGCCTTGGTTTTCTCAAGTACGAGACTGCTGTGGTGTGTCGACAAAGATCGCGACAACCCGACTCCAACAGTTGTTCCTGAAATGAAAGAAGGCCTAGGTACACTGCCCTCAGTTCCTCCAATTTATTGACATGCTCCTCTCCTCCTCTAACCAAAGGCCCGAAGCGGTCTTCGGAGCCCAGGTGTGCGCCCAACCTTGATCCGAGGCGTCTGACCAAAACATTAGGTCCGGAGGAACCGAAAGAAGAGATGTCCTGACTTGAGGCGGTGAACTTGCATCCACCAACGGAGATCCTTCCGACATTGTGGAGAAGAGGCGACTATCGTGTCCTCGGACACACGAAATCCCATGACTGGCGAAGTGTCGACTGAAGGGACTCATTCTGAGACGACCTCCGGGAACCAGTTGGATGAGGGATGACAAATGGCGCCCAGGAGAGACCTCCAAAGAGAAACTGGCTGCATTACGGAGGACAAAAATTCTTCGATCAGACTCAGAAGCTTGTCTATCCGTTCTGAGCGGGAGAAGAAGCCCTCAAAATCTGGGAATTCAAAACAATCCCCAGATAAGTCATGATCTGGCAAGGGATTAGATTGGAACTTGTCGAAGTTGACACGAATGCCCAACTCGACACAAAGAGACAGAACTATCTCCCTCGACCGGAGACATTTCTCTAGAGATTCGGCCTGGACTAGCCAATCGTCCAGATACCGAAGCATCCTTACATTTAACTGATGCAGAACTAGCTGAAACAGGAGCCATCACCCGAGAAAAGACCTGTGGAGCAGTGGTGAGGCCGAAACAAAGGGTCTTGAACTGGAAAACTCCCGAGTCCGTGAAAACCGAAGGTAAGGTCTGCTTCTTGGATGGATGGGGATTTGCAGATAAGCATACCTGCAGATCGATGGAAATCATCCAGTCCCCCCTCCTGACGGATGAAAGAACAGTCTGGACCGTCTCCATCCTGAATTTGGACTTTAGAATGAACTTGTTCAAAACCGAAAGATCTATGATGGGGCGCCAGGCACCCGAGGCCTTTAGAACTACAAACATCCGAGAGTAAAACCCGGAGAAGGAGGAGCTCGCTCTATGGCATCCTTCTCCAAGAGGCCGAAAGCTCCTTCTCCAAGGCTTGACCCTGATTGAGTGAGGGGAATAACTGCTGAACTCGAGAGGACGATTGGAAAGTGGAGGTCTGGAAACAAAAGGGATCTCGTAACCTTCCTTCAGGACCTCCACCACCCAGCATCCACCGCTCTCCCCTGCCAATAAGCTGACCAATGGCGGGGAGAGACAAGCTCCTACTGCGGTCTCCAGGCGAGGTGATGACTCCTACTTCCGAAAAATTCTTACGCAGAGACAAGGAAGAAGAAGAAGAAGAAGAAGAAGGTCCTCCTGGAGGTTTGAGCTCTTTCTCTGCCCTTGGAGCCACGCCAAGAACCTCTCCCGCGTTTCAAAGGGTGAGCACCAGAGGATGAAGAAGAGGCACCAGCACCTGAGATGTACTCTGGAAAAAAGAGCCAGAAGGAGTTGTTGGCTGGAGCAGAAGGTACAGATCTGGTCCTAAAACTTACGCTTACTCCTTGAAGGAATGGGAGGAAGACCAGAGGAAAAAGCTCTTGATAAGGCCAGTGAGCTTGGGAAGAGGCATCACCTTGATGTTCCTTCAAAACTCCAGAAAGAAAGCACAGAAATATCGAAAAGGAAATCGCCAAAAGGAGAAGAGGACAACAGACGGGTTCTCTGAATCTCCGATACAGAGGAGGGTAACTGCGACAAATACAGGTTACGCCTAGAGAAAAAACAAGAAAGCCTGCATTGAAGCAGCAAGCTCGTTCTGATGTAAGCAAGAACGATTGAAATGGATGAGCAGAATTTCTCAAAAAGAGGAGCATCAGGAGGAACAAACCCGGAGTCCTTGATATACATTAAAAGCCCTCCGAGGACCCACATATTGAAGGATTGAGCTTCTTGTAAGGAGCTCATAACAGCCTCCATAGCAATAAAATCTTCAATTGAGACAGAGACCGAAGCCTTAGAAGGCAAGGGTTGACTTGAAAGTCGGACAAAATCAGGATTTGGCTTGGGGGGTCGAGAGAATGAAGAATCATCCGCCACCTGGTAAACTCCTCTCCGGTGTCGTAGAAGAGAAGAGAGCTTCCTCTTCCCTTCCCCGATCACCTTCGAAAGTTAGCGGCAACGTCCGTCCTCACTCTCGCGAAACCTCTGGGCAAAGGGAAAACGTAAAAATTCCCGTGACCGGGAAGGACCGTCAAGAAAAATCCCTTCTGTAATACAACGGGCGAGGCTAGGCTTCTGCTCTTTAGGCCTCGCCTGAGGAAGAAAACTCAAAATTAAATCAAAAGTTTCTTGAATTCTACATCATGACATCCATTCGAGGAAACATCAATATCACACGAATCCGCTCATCATCATCATCATCGTCAGATCCTAACTTAGAAACTTCCTCTGAAGTAAAATCCTGACGACTAGCTATCTTAGTCTCTGACACTAATATCCCTCCCCCCTCTCCTAAATAAGCGCCCTTTGGCACTGTTACGGGACTAACAGGGGACACGTTGGGTAAAGATTCGTTAGGCACCTGCCCAGGACCGGATCCCCCCTAGGCCTTCGCGCACACGGGTTCACAAGCCGGGGTATCTGTCGCACCGTTACCCATGGTGCTGTCGACAGGTACCTGACGAGGAGCTGAAAATGAATCTAAAAGTGTGTTAGACATTCTAGTAAAGGCTTCTTGAAAATTCTCTGACAGATTGTTAAACTTAGCAGAAATATCTCTATCTAGACTAAGCTGTAATTTCTAAAATTCTGTTTCCAGGTAGTTTCCATTGCCAAAATCTTCGAATCTACATCAGAACTAACTTCACTAATTACCGGTTGTACAGGGGGCAAAGCATCAATTAATTCGGAATCGGAGTCGTACGATACCGAAAACCGAGAGCCAGAATCATGAGCGCCCAAGTCAAAGAATTCGTTAGATACAGTTTTAGCAATCGATTTCTTTTTCTCCTTAACGATCTTTTACGCTGCAAGATTGTTTGGCGTTTCATATAAGCAGTCATATCCTCGTCAGACCAGGGCTTACATACGTCACAACGAGAAGTCAAGTCACAAACCTGTCCACGACAAGAACTACAAAATGTCATGGGTTCATTACTCCCTGCTACTCATCTTGTCCACAAACAGGCAGTCCATGATGGGGTGTGGCATAAGAAGCATCGTAATTTCTGGTAATCCATGTGAGAATTGGGGGGACGGTCAGTAGTTCGGGGGTCGCGCAAAAGTTCGTAATTTAAGATAAGAACCACAACAGAAATCCAAAGTTAATTCACTATTTCGTGATGTAATGCGGAGTGGTAATTCATAAAAGTTTCATTAACAAATATGAAAGCTTTAAAGGCACAAAAGTTAAGAAATTTATAAAGAGCGGCCGTGATGTAAACAACACGGTGCGCTCTGTTAACAACTGGATTGGAGGGAAGGTTTTCGGTATTCTGGTTCAACGACAGTCTGTTATGCCAACTGGCGGAAGAATAAAGGACGGTTAACCAGGGTTGCCAATGTGGTAAATTTTGGTGAGGTTTTTTGGGGGATTTCTGGGTCTCGAGTGAATTAATAATAAGGTAACATGTTTATTAATATAGGTATTTGAAGAAAGGGTGTTAAAATAAGGTGAGTAAATGAGTGAGATGAAGGTGAATGGTGAAGTGGTTAGAGAGCATTTGATGTAGTATTGCGAGTCTTCTGTATAGGTGTTTGAAATGGATAATGCAAAAGTTTTCTACACTAGAGGTTCACACACGATTCAGTCTAGGCTAACCCAAATATGATAAATTATCTACAGAGCCAGAGTGGACAAAATTAAACCCAGTCATTAAATGGAGATGATTTTCTGATGAGAACATTTTTATTGAACACTCACTCATACTGGTGCGATGCACGCTGCGAAGTGTCACTGCCAACACTGATCTGACTGTGGAGTTTCAAAGGACGAACATCTATTCTCAGGTCAGCAGGCATTGGCTGAAGAAATATTCAATAAATATACTATTCCATAAAGTAGGTTTTTCAGCGCAGAGTAAAAAATATCCATTACAGAAATACAGTTATCAATGAATACATCCAATCTTTTTCTTAGAAGGTTACAATAAGTAAATAAAAAGGGTTGAAAGTAAAATTATAATGACCTAGTAGAGCATACAGACCAGTTCTGATATGTACCCGAGATTGAACACTACTTAAAAATCATACAAGTTTTATGCTTCATATGCACAAACCTCTGATTTTATTTATGCCTCGATAACTAGTAGCTGCAGATCAACTGAGAACTAAGCGGAGATTACAAAAAGATTGACAAGACTTTCCTGGAGTTCAAGGCAGTCTTAAGAGGATGTCTGAACTTCCATACTGGGATCTTTTCTTAGTTTTGAAATATCCCTTAACCTCTATATGGCTGTGGCAGGGAGCAGCACTGCTGGATCAAACACTAATGGCATTTTCTCATGGAATTTGCATCTTTACTAGTGCAGGTCTAGAAGGTTCACAAATTCTAAGAGCTATGGTACTATAGGTTTGTTTATATCTGACTCCATAGTAAAAACCCAAACTCCAGGGATCTAGAACCATTCACCAGCACTCTTTGCTATCCATTTTTTGTATCTACAGCCAGCAGGGACTAGGATATAAGTTCTGGTTCACATATTAAAACCCTCTACTAGATTTTTAAATGAAACTTAGCTATCATTACTCTATAAACGTACGTACTGGCAGGTGCAAATCTATTTTGGGAAAATTTTACCTTCAGTGTGTAACCCATACACAGAAAACCTTCAAGACCATTCCTATACTCAGGCTGGTACTAGAGCAAGAGCAGAGAGGGTGTTATTATTATTATTAATAGGGGTTAGTTTTTCCAGACCTCTGAGTCTCAAGTAGACTCTTCTCGGGCTGGTTCTCAGGGATCAATCCTGAGAGGTTAGACTTTATTTGAGAAACCCGTCTTATTTAAAATATTTATGATTTTTATTAATTGAAAAATCCCTGCTTTCCGCAAGAATATTTTTCATTTCCGAAACTCCGCAGATAAATAGATCTTTCCTGGGTCCAATTTGGGCACTCAACAAGCAAATGCTGTCTGTACTGTCATGGGTGTTTGACATCTGTTACATTTTCACTGGGTCAACCAGCATGTGGTGTTGGACATTCAAGTGACCATGTGAGAATCTTGTGTGTCCTATACGTAGCCTTGCTAGGATCACCTCTTTTGCTCTTTCCTCCTGTGAGGATGTTCTCCATGCATAGACTTCAGTTTTTATATTTTTAAGTTTATTTGCGTTGGCACCGAGGCCCATTCTTCTTTCCAATCCTGGTAAATTAATGTTTTAACTGATTTTACCCAGTCTGACACTGGGGCATATGAAATTGTTGGAGGGATAGTGCAGGCTAATTTGGCAGCAGAGTCTGCATATTCATTTCCTTTTATTCCCACGTGTGCTGGGATCCAACAGTATTTCCATTGAATATTCCTGATTGGAGGAGTTGAATGAATTTTTATTTGAATTTCCTGTACGTATTTTGGTTTCCTGGTTTTATTACTGTCTTATTGCAATCTATAGCACTACAGTGGAGTCACTTGAAAATAACAGGAGACGACTTGCTTTGCCTCAGATATCATATCTAGAGCCATTCTGTATGGCTGTGACTTCAGCAGTAAATACTGATGATATTGAAGGTAGGCTTTTTTTACTTAACATATTTTTCGAATATGCAGATGCTCCTACTTCCAACTTATTTTTGGAGCCGTCCTCGTATATATCATAAATTTGTTGCCTTTTCTTCTAATGTGCTCCAAAGCATGTTGGCGGTACATTTCCGTACTTGTCATTTGTTTCTTGAGTAGGTAAGACAGGGAGGTACATATCTTTACTCTATTTAAAATCCATGGTGGTGGCAATTCCATTGGTGGGTGAAAAATTGGATTCATTATTATGTATGTTCATTATGTATCTAGCTCTTTTTGGGAAAGAGCTAGTACTATTAACTGCTGTTACTTGATTACAGTTTTGGAAGCAGTAAGTTGCAGGAGACGATCCCGCTTGTAATGAAAGACCTCTTTGTATTGTTATTAAATTACGGTGATGTTTTAAGGGCAAAACACCTGCCTCCACCAAAAGTGAGTTTTTGTTGGGGACGATCGGAAAGCTCCTGTGCACAATCGCACGCCTTCATGGTGCACTGCATCGAGAGATTTTAATGCAGATTCTGAGGCGGATGAATATATTGGACAGCAGTAATCTATTATGGATAAGACTGTTGCCTTATATATCATTAATAAATATGTCTCGCTTTGCTCCCCAATTAGTGTGTGATAACTTTTTTAATATGGCAAGGGCTTTGATGCCCTTGGCTTAATGTATTTGATGTGCTCTTTCCAATTTAAATGTTGATCAAATATTACTCCTAGATACTTGATTTTTGTACAAAATTGTATTTCAGTGTTATAAAGATGCAGTTTGATTGTTTGGTTCTTCATCCACCTTTTTGTCTTTGTAGAAGACGATTGCTTTTTGTTTTATCAGTTGAAATTTAAATCCAACTGAATTTGCCCAACTACATATATTTGAAATGGCAGTACTGAGAACTCTCTGAGCATGTCTCAAATTACTACTCGTATAGTAAATGACAAAGTCATCAACATATAAACTGTTTTTTACACCACTTGGTAAATTTATAGTAATGTCATTGATTGCTAAAGCAAACAATGTACAGCTCAAGACACTACCTTGAGGGATTCCTTCTTCCAGTTTATAGGTTTACTGAGTAGGAATTTTCTACTCTTACTTGAAAAGTTCTGTTTGTTAAGAAGTTCTTAATAAACTATTGGTAAGTGGCCTCTTAGTCCCTTGGAGTGGAGTTTTGCATGATGTTATGTTTCCATGTTGTATCGTATGCTTTTTCTATATCAAAAAATATAGCTACTGTTAATTTCTTTTGTTCAAAGCCTTTTTTGATATGATCTTCTAAATGTGTTAAGGGATCTAGGGTTGATCTGCCGCTATTGAACCAGATTGTGTTGGTGTTAAAATGGATTCTTTGGTTATTACATACGTTAATCGTGCATTAACCATTTTTCTAAGATTTTGCATAGGCAACTTGTTAGAGATATCGGTCTATAATTGGATGGATTACTTGCATCCTTTCCTGGTTTGTTTATTGGAATAATTATGGCATGTTTCCATTTATCAGGAAAGACACGTTTTAGCCAGATACTATCGTAAAATTTTAATAAATTATGATTAGCTATAGGAGCTAATTTTTCTATCATTTCAAATGATATTTTATCATATCCTGGTGCAGAGTGGGATGACAAGAGTTGATGGCATTATCTAGTTCATCCATGTTAAAAATATAGTTATATTCCAGGTCTTCAAGAGTTTCAAAATTGAGTATTATATTTTCTTT
Organism: Macrobrachium nipponense; assembly: GCF_015104395.2. Classification (NCBI taxonomy): domain Eukaryota; kingdom Metazoa; phylum Arthropoda; class Malacostraca; order Decapoda; family Palaemonidae; genus Macrobrachium; species Macrobrachium nipponense. Next base: position 102,406,677 of record NC_087204.1, read on the forward strand.
TTGTTTTCTGATACTTTGAAAATGTGTATCTAGGCTGGAGTAAGCACTGATGTTTTCAAAATGTTCCCAATTATGTTTGATATTTCATAAGTATCATGGTATATTTTTCCATTTAAATGTAAATTTGCACTTCTGGAGGTCTTATAGTGTTTTTCCATTGATTTTCCTTATCTTTTGCCAGATAAATCCCTTGTGGATGTGTTTGAAGATATGTTTGAGACATATTCCTTCCATGATGCGATTTTTTCACGCTTTATTACCGTTTTTCTAAATTTGGCTGTATATTGTTATATAGTGGTTTAATGTGGTTAATTGTTATGTTTGTTATAACTATTTTGTTTTAATATTGTTATACTAAAGGGCATTTTGTTGAGTGATTTAAGGCGAGTTTTGAGTCTGTTTAGATTGCGACTCAATATATGTTTTATTTTTACTTAATGTTGTTAATGTTGGATTCCACCTGGACAGGGGATTTTGTGGAATGTGTTTTGGTTTTTGGAATACTTTTATCTGCAGCATTTATTATGAAGTTTGAGAATGGATTGACATGTAGTATTGGGATCTTCATTTTATTGGGTGGGAATGGTGGTATGTTTCGTGTGTATAGGAAAATTATTTATCCCAGTTGAAGCTTTTGGATATTATATCTTGTAGGTGGCAATATTTTGACATTACTTAAGTAGTTCAGAATGATTGGGAAATGGTCACTTGTGTATGAATCGTCTAGGACGTTCCATTCAAATTTCTCCGCTACATCATTTGAACATAATGAAATGTCAATTGAAGAAAAGGTTAGGTGTGTATTTGAAAAATATGTTGGAACTTCACTTTCATTGAGACAATACAGGTTGTGTTTCATTATAGTATTCTCTATGTTGATTCCGGATGTGTCAGTGGGGTTATTAATATCCCATAATGGATTATGTGCATTAAAATCTCCTACTATAAGTAGTGGTTCCTGTATACTTTGCTAATAAGTTCAGAAAAATCACTGGAAATTTGCATTGAAATTTGGTTGGTTATATAAATTACAAATAGTAATTTTACTTTTATCAGGCATATACAGTTTAATTGATGTTATTTGATATGGCATAGATGGTATGTCAACAGGTTCATATGTAATGCTATTATGAACGTATATGGCTGTGCCTAATTTTCCACCGTCAGTTGGTGAATAACAGGCAATTTTATAGTGTTGGATATTTGTAGGGTTACTTCCTATATGTTGTAGACATATGCACATTGGGTTGTGGTCTCGTATGATTCTTTGTAATTCACCCAGAGTAGTCGGGTTAAGAGACCATTTATATTCCATTGAATGATTTTATATTCCATTATTGGGAGGAATTGGTGTTAAATTCTGTAAATTGATTGCTGATTTTACTTTGTCTCGTAGTTTATATGCATTTGAATTTATTTGTGGTTTTTTAATCATTGTATTTGTATGTTGGTTATTAGATTCTGCAGTTGTTTGTTTTTCATAGTTGAATATTAATAAGTCTATTTTTGATTTTATAATTTCCTTTTGTATTTTAAGGATTCAGAACATAATTCGTTCTCAGTGGTGTGTTAAAGGGCACCTCCTTATTTGGTAAAATTGTCAATACAATTTCGTACTGTGTCCTCTGTCTTGGTAGTAGTTGGTTATATGTACTTCCAAGCATTCATTACAACCACAAGATGAAGCATGTTTGGTAATGTTAATTATTGGTTCAGAAGTTTTTGGTCTAGCTTTAGAAATTTCTGGTTTTGTAATTCTATTGTTCCTTTTCTGTAGTGATAAGGACTGTTGGTTTGAGGGGTTATTTGTTTTTGTTTGTTAATGGGATATTTCGGTCTTGTGGATGGTTGGGGGGTGATAGTTATATTTTGGTTTGGTTTAATGGTATGATTTTCATTAGTATTATTTGATGGAAATTGTAAAGAGTGATCTTTACTGTCCAGATGTTGGCTGTTTGATTGAGATTGAGGGTAATTGGTGGTATTTCCACTTGTGATGAGGTTAGTTTAATATCTTTTTAAAATGTTCTCCTGGTGTATTTTGGAGTCTCTCTGGATTGATTGTAATTTTCAATATTTACTTTTTTTCCCTTAGGTGGGGTTCTTTCTAGAATTCTTTTCTTTTTGCCAGTTCAATTATCATCATTATTTAATTCTTCTTCTATTGGAAGTTCTTTTCCATGGATAACTGAATCATCTATGTTAGTGGTGGTATTGGTTGTTGTAATATCATTTTTTATTTTGGGTTTCAGTATTATTGGTATGAAATCCAGTTTCCATGTTTATACTATCTTGTTTGTCATTGTGCTGTTTGATGTCTTGATTTTTAGTCACATTTGAAAAGGTGGGGGTTTTGGATGGATTGTTAACGCCTCTTACTTTTAGCTCAAAGTCTGGCTGCCATGACTGACATTCCTGTCCTATTTATTAACAACTGAAGTTCTGTATTATATTGGTAAAATGAACACTCCTTAGATTTTGGCGTGATGGGCTAGTCCACAATTAATACATTTGATTGATTACAGTTCCAATTAGTGGTATGGTCATCTGATGCACAGACTGCACATATAGCTTTATTACGGCATCTTTTGTATGTGTGTCCATACCTTGAGCACTGTGTACATTGTAATGGTTTAGGAACAAAAGGACGAACTTCTCTATTTTGTCCAAGAATTTTTATTTTAAATGGCAAGTCTTGGCCTGTAAATTTTATTTTGGCAATGTTGATATTTTTACTTTTATCTTTCCTACTTGAAATCGAGTATATTTCTAAATCGTGGATATTGTATATCTCAATTTTAGGGAGTCTAGCAATAGTTGTTTTGAAGGAAGCTCCTGCTCGCTATTGGGTAGGATGACTGTACCCTGTACATAATTCAATGTTTCGTGGCTTGTAATTATTACCTTTATATTATTTATTTTCTGTTATACTTAAAAAGGCAGTGGACTGCTTTTTATTGGTTACTTGGATAAGCCATTCATTGTCCTTGATGTGTCTGCATTGCATGTCTTGTGTTGGATATATGTTAAGTAATTTGTTTTCTAGCATCGCTGCTGAGATTTTGTTGTCAGCTTTGAGGACTAGAAATCTTTGACCAATTGTCTGGTCCAAAGAGGTCATCAAAATGTACCAATGTGGGATTAAGTCGGTAATTTTTGTTTCTCTTTGTCCTTGTTTTATGTATGTTGCTTGTCTATTATGATTTTTATATTTTTCTGTATTGCTGGGAGGATTATTTGTCTCTAATTCAGAATTATTGTTCATCATATATGGTTCCATTGTTACGATATTGGAGTTTACCAATTTATTTTTGTTTGTTTCTTTTTTATTTATGCACTCTATTTGGTTTTCTGGCTCTGCTGCTTTACTTGGAACAGGGTGTCCTTTGTATCTTTTATAGTACTTTCACTGCTTGTGGCAGTACCTAGGAAATTCGGGAGTGACGTGCCAATGGTCATCAACTGTGCCGTAGTTTTTCCATCATGGGGCCCAGGGGTACTCAAATCATTTATTTCACAGTTCATAAATTTTGAGTTTAAAAAAAAAAAAAAAAAAAAAAAAAAAAAAAAAAAAAAATCTTGAAAAGATATCATTGGCCCTTCGCGAAGTTAAATCTTCTGCCAAAGGCACAAGTGAGAAAGGACTCCCAAATGTTCCGCATCCCTACCCTACCCCCAAAACGGGGATGGCATAACATGATTAGTATGGCCCAAGTGTAAGCAGAACCCGCTTGCTAGGACTAAGAGTATTATGTTAATACAATTATCCCCATCCTAATCACATTATGGGCAAACTGGATAGAATGCCGAGAGTTCTATTCCTAGAACCAGGCCCCCCCTGGAATCCGTGGTCCAGCTCCACAGAATAGTTCCGCCTGAAAAACAGGTCCGAACATTGTCGGGTAGATGATGGATCTACCACAGTTCTCACTATTTAGCTTCGGATTTAACTCCACGTTAAGCCATGATATGTTTTCTCATTTATTTGCTTTCAAAAATTTTGGCAAAAAATGGAAAAGTCCACATAAGTTTACTCGAAAATATATAATGTCATATGGGACTCTTGGGTTCGAACCTGGGAAGAGATTCCTGAGGTTCGAGAGCCCCCTCACCACGTCAAGGTGGTCCCAAAATGAGGGGGGCAGAGAGGGTGAATGAAGCAAATAAAACCAAAATTAAAATGTAAAATTTCCCATTACAGCTGGTATTCACACAAAGCAGTAGCAAAATTATGACACAAAAGAGCCAATTTTAAACACACATCATAAACAGCTGAGCACAAGAAAGGTTTTGGTGGTAAGAACTTCTAAGTTTGTGGGCTACAAAAGCAATTGACACTTAAAACCCGAGTCAGTCTTGAGGATGTTTGGAAAATCTTACAAAAGGTTCTGAGCTTTAATGCTTTTAAATCCACAAAATCAAATGGTGGATATGGGTCCACATTATGCTTAGGGACAATTACTCACTACAAAAAATTTAAGAAAAATTTAGGTTAAATATATCTTAGTTTTACCTGACCACTAGGCTGAATAACAGCTCTCCTTGGGCTGGCCCGAAGGATTAGATATTTTTATGTGGCTAGGAACCAATGGGTTACTTAGCAACAGGATCTACAGCTTATTGTGGGATCCGAACTACATCTAGAAATGAATTTCTGTCACCAGAAATAAATTTATCTGATTCCGCACTGGCAGAGTGGGAAATCGAACCCGGACCCTGAGATCAGTCGTCGAACACGTAACCTACTCGTCCAATGAGGGACTAAGAAAAATGTAGGAAACAGTAACTTTTCAGTATGGTCAAGCCCACAAAACAGTATCAACAGATACGAATGAGATGAACACAAACAAAATCCACAAGATATTGTCCTCTAAACGAGACTGGTTACCATAATACAAATTCCCTCATAAATGCCTTCTATCTCACATTAAAAAAAAAAATAATGGGGTACAGCACTAAAATATTCCTTATATAATGACAATAAAAACTAACAAAATACAGTACCAATTCTAATGACATGAAATAGAGGCTAAAAGTATTACTGACACAAATGAAACTAAATTATTACTCTGGTAAGGGAGGTCTCACCCAGACCACTACTTTGCTGGTATTCAGATGGTACACAGTACGCATGTGGGCACTATGTAAAAATCAAAATTAGTGGGCATTAAGGAACAAGCAAAATTAGTAGGTTGTCTATTGTACCAACATATTTTACTTTCATCCTATATAATTTTAACAGCCAAATTACTATTTAGAATTTCAATTCACTTCATGCATTGTACCGTGATCACGTTGAGAACTTGTGATGAACAAAACAAGAATGTGTTACAGTTACCTACCTGTACACCATACTTCTCTTGTACTTGCGCTTTCATTTTCGTGAAAGAGGCAACCATGTGATCATGGAGACCTGATATAGGGTCGGTGACTCGTGTTGCATGGATACATAATCCAGCTTCCAGGAGAGGTACCTGGAATCATTTCAAAAGACAGGGCTCACAACACTAAAGCCATAACACAAGATAATCAAGTCCCTCAACAATATTTTCAATATACAGTGGACCCCGCGCCCCCGTATTCGTGTTCTCCGGATTTGCGGACTCACACATTCATGGACTTCTCTCTGGAATGTTTCCCCGCATTATTCGCGGAAAATTTGCACATTCGCAGTATTTTTCTATGAGAAATATCCACAAATTCATGGGTTTTTTATCAATTTTATCATAAAATGCACTTTTTGTGATAAAACTATTAAAAAAACAAAGTATGAACATTTTTTGTGGGTTTTTCTTTAGTTTTAACTAACAAAATAGGCTGTTTTTAGCATTTTTATAGGGGTTCAAAACATTCGCAGGTTCTAACTATTCACAGGGGGTCTGATACGCATCCCCCGCGAATACGGGGGGACCACTGTAACTTACTTTTTATCATTTATCATGGTGGATAGGTCTGGGTAAAAATACTACAGTCTATTTTTAAAAGATGCACTTTGGAATTATTCTGAATAAAGATTAAAATATAGAACTGATTTAGTAATAGCAGAGGAGAAACTACCATATTCCAAACAGCAATAGTACTCGACTGAGAATATAGTATTAAGAAACTAAAAACGTTAAAAACTAATGCAAGAACTAGTAGCATAAACATGCCAAATAAGAAGCACTACATGTTTAACTTTCATTTATGGCTCTTTTGAACTATATTAAGTCTATTGCATGAAAATCCTACCATCTTTCTAACTACAGTACAATAAAATTTCATGATTCTAGTTACTAAATGAGAACTGAACACTCAGTCAAAGTTTGGAATATGTACACCATGTTTCATAAGTAGTTATCTAAACTCAATCTGAATAATCTGAGCACTGTGATAGTATACTTTCTCATCATAAGAACAAGGCCATACCTGCGATGCTATCAGCAAGCGAAGATCTGCTACTTTTTCTGAATCACCTGGATGAGACTGAATATAATCATCTCCAAGGAAGGCCTGTAGAAAAAGAGTACATAAATATCATTACTGTTACTATGAATGAGTTTCCTAAAACCACCAATTTACTTTCAAAGCTTCCTGCTTTGAAAGATGAGCTCTAACATTTAATAACTTATTATATAAAATAAAATATATCACTAATCAAGTTTTACAGTTTATCATGAGTGACACTTATTTTTTGAAGAGTTATAGTTTACTTATTTCTGTGGATGTTCTGTATTTTCTGTCTGTTTTTCTTGTTAGTTAATAAGTGTCATGACACTTGTACCTCACAGATTAGAGAAGGCTTAGTCAAAGTAGTTATGTCTAAAATATCTCAGTTGCTTCTCTGGTAGTGAATTAGTCTACCAATATCCAGGGATTTATCATCAATTCAAGTTGTAAAATCTAAGAGTAATTTTAGCTGACAGAAATCTTCAAAGGTAATTAGAAGTAGGCACAGAAAAATTGTCTCCAATTCTCTTCATGGGTAAGCCTAGTCTCTCAGAATAAATGTCAGAATATTTCACACAGTCCTCAAGAAAGTAAATACAGTTCCATCTGCCTAACTCAAAGTTGCCTATGCTGACCAGGAAGTATAAGGCTATACATATTAAACAAGCAAAGGATGTGAATAGTGAACAGTGAAACACCTGACAAAAGGAGAAAAAAACATTTTAGGTGGAGAAGTACTGTTCACCAAGTCTCCAACTATCAAATGGCAGCAGGAATCCCACTAGACAACAAAAGAATAAAATAAAAAATCAGAGTAAGAACATATATTAAATGTAAGTGTAGTATAACTACACAGTAATACTGAATGGAACTTAGGTTTTATAGCTAAACTATAATGGGACTAGAGAGAGAGAGATAAAGAGAGCAGAAAGTGATTGAGATTGTGGGTAACATATGGAGTTTCCTCCTGTAGGATTTCACTTGATAACTAAACCACTGCTTAATGCTTATAACAAATTAACTCAAAAATAGCTATAATCGATTTGCTGAAATGAAGAAAATTACAAAATATGATAACACAATGTTTTCACCTTCATATAAAAAGAAAAAAAGTTTGCATAAATGTAAGTTCAGAGCCTGGTAGAAAAAGGAAACACAAAAATAAATTTTCAAGTATCATCAACGATATAAACATGCCCGAACAATCAATGCCAAGACATACCTTTTCATAATTGGCGATACCTCCCATGACTGCAGGGTCCACCATACCAGAGAGCTTCCTTGTGAGTGGATCCAATGGCAGTGCTGAATCCCGAGAGTATTTCTTCACTAGCTCGTGAACTTCCTCATTGACATTGGTCATGGTTTCAAGAGCATTCTCCAGAGGAGAGAGCTCTTTAGACTTGGTTTTCACAACAGGAAAGCACCGAAGAATTCCTATTTGGAAAATGAGAATGTAATACATTAGATGAGGCTTGAAAATCTCTATTTAACAACTTAGTTATTTTACAAGGGCTACATTTAAATTAAAATTCATATGGGATACTGATAACTGTCTTTAATTACCAATCATATGGTAACAACATCATTTATGGCTACTAATGTAATGGAAAATTAACACAGGATGACAAAACTATTATTGTATTACTGTGATTCAACCTGAAGAATAGTCATTATCTGTCACAAACAGCAAATCTAAAGAGGTCAGCTTACCCCACAAAATAGTATTCTAAAAGAATACAGAAATTCACATATATCAATTTTACATAAATATTTCTATTGATGATTTAATCATGCAACCAAGCAATAGCACATTTTCCACAAAATACCTGGCAAGGAGTATAAGGTATAAAGAGTAGTTTTCTCAATACACAAGGTAGCAAATTCATTAGTGGGGTCCTTCTGGCCACGATGGAAAGGACGGGAGTAGGTGAAGACCTTGACTTGATTGGCTCTGTAGTATCGCTCTATCTGCTCTGACACGTTTGCATTTGGGAAGGGATTCTCATGCATCACACAGTCCACTTTACTTATCTGGATGACTGGAAAAGAAAAGAATAAAAATACTTACTGTTCAATATTTGCCAAGTTTATTTAGAAATGCATAAGGGAGTTGAAAAAGCTGGACATTCAGTCAGTCAACTTGAACTAAATAACTTCGTCAAAAAGGCTTCATTCAATATTCTCAGTGAAAAATGAGAAAAGAACAATATGATAACATGTAGAATAGAATATAAAATTTAGGCCAAAGGCCAAGTGCTGGGACCTAAGAGGTTAATCAATGGTGAAAAGGATTAGCGCTGAAAGTTGTAGAGGATGGAAAGTCAGACAAAAGAAAATATGAACGGAGGTACAGTAAAAGGAGTGAAAGAGGTTGCAGCTAGGGCTGATGGGATGCTGCAGAGAACCTTAATGTCTGCACTACCTCCCTACGGGATATGATAATATATACATACACTGCTGAGGCGATTCTTTAACGTCATCACTGGGTGGTGTAAGTTTCTTCATTAGCTCGGCATTGGGAAACTGGTCCAGAATTCTGGAGGTAAAGTCGCCAAGCCTTTCGTAACCATTGCCACGATAAACAAATACCTGATAAGGACAAATATGAAATTTACTGTAATTTTTCAATATTCTAATGACTTTTATCAGCAGTTAATCAGTAAATACCTATAACCACACAATATACATTAAAATGTCATCACAACATTTTTCACCAAGAGGTCTTTTCTGAAATTCAAGAACGAGTTTGCCTCTGAAAAGATCAACCAATACACTTAAATGGGAAAGCAGATCTTCAAAAACCTATACTACTTCAACTGGAGATACAAATGGAAGGCACACATATGAATAACTGTCAAAACCACTATGGATCCACCACTAGCCCAGTGCAAGTCTAAAAATTCTTTCTCGTAAATGCACAGAAATATAACGATTTGTAAACAAGTAAAAAAGTAAAACTCCACAGGATACGCACCTTATTCTGCAGAAAAGCTGGAAATCCTCTTCCATAGTAAGCTACTCGGAAGTATTCTGGTTCCGGTCTCAGATTCTGTGGATTCATGATGTTTTCATAAAACTGAGCCATGCGCTTCAGGAGGTCCCCAAGCTTGGTATAGTTAAGAATGACCTCTTCATAATGCTGAACAAGTTCTTTGCAGAGCTTGAGGGCATCTTCCCACATCTGCAAAGAGGAAATAAATAAGTACAGTGGTACCTCGAGATATGAAAGGCTCAACTTACGAAAAACTCAAGATACGAAACCCAATACGAAAAATTTAACGGCTCTACATATGAAAAGTTTTCAAGATACGAAAGGTTTCTGAATGTCCGAGATTCGCCCGGATAACAATTTTGAAAATCGCGCCGCGCACCGCCATCTAAGTACACTAGTAGACTCGCCACCATCCTCCTGCTCTCCCATTGGTTCCTGATGCTAGTCGCGGCCATGAAATCCTTCTCTCCTATTGGCCAGCGTCCCTCCCATCATGCATCTACTATGTACACGTGGTGGCGTGGCTCGGCCACTCGGTACCAGCATTGTTATAGTACGCACGCGGTATTCGTTTTCGGGATCGTCAATGTGTACGTAATACTAATATTTAAAAAAAAAAAAGTGACCAAGATCTCTCACATGGGATAAGTGATCAAGGTCTCTCTCATGGGGGATAACTTGGAAACTTTGCAATTGGTTTGGTAGAATCTTTCAACTCCCTCCTTTGAACAAGGTTGGTAAGAAATCTCACTCCCTGCTGAACAGAGGGTGTAGACCAATCATTTACAACATGCATACCAGTATGTAGTGTACGTATAATCAAGGCACTTCAGTTTATGTTGAAGGTCAGCAGCCGAACATTCAGTACCCAAATCAGTTGCAGAGAGAGCATTTGGTTGAACAGGGTTTTGATTGACAACAGGGCCGACAAAGTCATGAGGTGCAAAAAAAGAAAGTTGAAATTCTGTAAAAAAAAAAAAAAAAAAAAAAAAAAAAAAAAAAAAAAAAAAAAAAAAAAAAAAAAAAAAAAAAAAAAAAAAAAAAAAAAAAAAAAAAAAAAAAAAAAAGTAAAAAAAAAATAAAAAAAAAAGTTAAAAATTAAAAAAAGAAGAAAAAAACGGCAGAAATTAAAGCAGCTTTTCATAAAGTGCAATCATTTGTAGAAGACACCCCCCGAAAAGGCTCACATAGGAACATTGTGAAAAAGTACGTAGGCAGAAGCAATCTTCCTTGGATAGTTATGTTATAGTACGTACGTATATTTTTTTAAGTGTACGTACGTACATATTACATAAAAAAAAAAACAGCAGAAATTAAAGCCGCTTTTCATAAAGTGCAATCATTTGTAGAAGACACCCCCCGAAAAGGCTCACACAGGAACATTGTGAAAAAGTACGTAGGCAGAAGCAATCTTCCTTGGATAGTTACGTATGTACGTAGCCTCACTCGAAAGGTAAGCTTCCACATTTTACGTTACAGTAATAATATTTCTTGTACACTAATATACACTTTATTTACAGGTTTTGCATTTTTAGTCTTAATTTAGGTATTGAATGGTCCAAATTGTTGTAGTATTTCATTGTTTATAGGTCAATTTAGCTTTATCATGAAATTTAACGGGGTGTTTTTGGAGGGCTTGGAACGGATTAGCCATTTTACATGTCAAATGTGGTCCAAGATACGAAAACCTCGTGATACGAAGGGACGCCTTGGAACGGATTAATTTCGTATCTCGAGGTACTACTGTAGTACAAAGTTCTGAAAGTAAGAACTAAAAAATAATCTGGTATTTTACATATAAATACTAAAGACTACCAATTCAGTGTAAAAGGACAACCAACAATAATTTAACAAGATGATCTTGTTCCCCTTGAGGAGCAAGAAATACTTCCTAAATCTGGTGTAACTCTATCTTACTTCTCTCTTAAGTCAGCATAAAGCTACAATCCTATAATTTGAGTTTGAAATAAATCTGAGGCATAGGCAGAACTCTACTGTGAGGCCATAAAAGGGCTACAATCCTTTATGCAACACAGACATTTGGGAACTGACAAACAAAATTGAGGACATTTTTTGTCAAGAACAAAAATATTTCTACAAAGTAGCAAATATAACCAATCAAAACTTAAGGTATTTTATGAAACTGGGAAAATTTTATGGAATTTATTCAATAGGAAATGATGGAGAGATACATAATTCTATACAGCAACAAGCATTATAGAGAAAGTAGTTTGAACAAGATGTATTTGGGAGAGGTCACAACAGTTCCAAGACTCTAAGTGCCATTAACAGACTAACATAAGAGAACTTACTTGTCCTTTATCAAAGTATGTAATAATACGCTCATATAATTTCTCCTTCAGTTCGTCATGCTGAGTCACAGAATGGAAAAGTGGTGATCGGAGAGCATGTGACAATGAATCAGGTGACCAACGCAGTAAATTGGCATGCTGGAGTAGCGTGTAACCAGCTTCAGTGTAGTTGTCACATCCCAAATGAAGATCTTGGAGTTTATATACATAGCGCAGATATAGTTCTTTCCTATTGATCTCGGAGTAAAATTCCTGAAAATGAAAAAAAATTCTTGTGAGTACTATAATTTTCACATCTATTGTTATTGCTGTTGCCCTATATTAAGTTTAGGGACATTACCGAAATTGAATCAAATAGGTACAATAATGTTTGGCAACAATACACTTTGTTATAACCACAGTTTACTAACATATAAAATACCCCATGACCAAGCCCAGATGCCAATAGTCCCTTGAGTACACAATTTTTTAATTTTACCGGTTTCCAGCTGGCGCTAAGTTATTTATCCTAATGTTAAGACTGAAGGTTTGTTTCGTATATGAACAAATTGTGTTTATGTTTTTCATAGCTAACAAACCTGAGGTCTTAACAATAGGATATCTTCTTGTGCCACCTGAAAACCGGTTAAAAACAATCAAAGATTGTATAGCAAGGAATCTGTGGCATCTGGCAACTCATGCGCATACTTAGGTTTTAAGTATCATTTTTATTAATAAAGTACTGTACTCTGTATATTGTACTGTATGTATAGTGCACAGTAGTGTATTGTGTTTTAGGATGAAAAATGTACAGTACTGTAGTACTGACTTTATTTCATACTATACTTAAATAAAAGTGAAGACCAACTTGCAAACAATTCAAGATACGCAACGGCCATTTGCAATGTAATAGTGTGTATGTAGGGTAGTGCATAATTCTGAGGAGTTAAAAACACAACTTTTTACCAGCAAGTTGACAGTGCAGCTCATTCTAGTCTCTGCTGAATTATCTGGAGTGTTCATGATTGTGCGGTACTGCAACAAACGATCCATCAGCCTTGAGACTGTGTTCACAAGCCTCAGCCCTGGTTCCCGCATAGTAGCATGGTCTTCACACAATGCACCAACTGTAGTTTGGAAAACTTCTCTGTAATGATCGTCTCCATGACCACCCTCAACAAGGTGATCTAGCTTCTCCAAAATTTCATTCTCAAACTGTAAATGTCACAACAGAAAACAATGTTAAAGGATTCATAAAATGTGAAAAATTATACAAATAATTTATGCAAATTTTTAGCAAAATTTACTGACTGCACCCATACCGATTTTTTTTTCTTACTTGAGTCTGAATATTCTACTGTAAACATCATACAAAACACTAGAAAAATGAAGTTTTCCATGTCTTATATCACAGTCATGAAAGCAAGTTATTCAAAAAAAGTTATGGATAAAAAAAAAAAAAAAAAAAAAAAAAAAAAAAAGTCTTACCTTATTGAATTTCCCCTTGTTCTTCTGATTATTGCGTGCCATATCTGGGGGCACATTATTCCCTTGATCACGAAGTGAATAAAACTCACATTGCATCATATCAAAGAATATTGGAATGGTTGCCTTTCTTAGCTCAACTTCTGGTATCATTGTCATTTCCAAAAATGGTCCAACCATAGATTGTCCACTGCCACTTGGTGCTACAAACCTAATCTTGTGTTGACCTGCAAGAGAAAAAAAATAAATCAAACCATTAAAGAATGACTGGACAAGAAGAGTGACAATGATGTGGTTTGGAATATTGTGAATAAAAGGGGAAGGAGATTACATTTGGAAAGCAGACCTGTAACAAGATACTTCAAAGTTTATACAATGGACACACAAAATGTATTACAATTATGTAATATGAAAGTCACCTACCTAAACTAAACCAAAGACTTCTGATTTCAGCAGCCGTTTCTCTACGCATATCGCGATAGCGACTCAAAATCTTGGTTCTCTTACTCTGGGTGAACTTTTCAAGTTGCAAAGATGGCTGTTTCCAGAAAATGAAAAATACAAAAAATGGATACAACTGTAAAAACATAACACCCAAAAATAAATATATATATAAAAAAAATGCTCTCCATTCAAATATTCATATTCAGCGAATACTACACTTCGCCTTTGACATGTGAATGTTTCAGAAGCACAAATCTGAAAATCAGTGGATTGAAAAATACTTGTAAAAGGAAAACATAATTTAAAAATGTCCAATATTTCTCACATTACCTTACTTTTTCCCATTTTTTACAGTAGACTTTTCAAGTAAAAAAAATTTAATTTATTAAATTTTAAGACTAAAAAACTTCAATGCTTATACGTATTTAATTTTTACTATTTGTACTGCTTTTAATATGAAAAAATTATGTGAATACATGCAATTTGCTAGTAATTTTCCAGTTTATTCAAAAAAGTAGTAATCAATATATATATAAAGCCCACAAAAATAAACCCTTGTTTTAACCAACTGTCTTTAGGCTGTTATCTGATATATACCTGCTCCACAAAAAAATTCTCTTAAAAAAATTTTTTTAGGTACCAGTACACTACTGAAAAACGATGGCTAATAAAAACATGTAACAGACTCGCCCACACTAACGCAGCCTTCTCAGAAACTTACCTGCGTCAAAAACTTGATAGCACAAAGGAAGAAGTTGCACCAAACAAACTCTTTGAAAGGTTCCCTCATCTTATCAGATATGACCCGGGACAATTGATGTAGCACCTTTAATATCACACTGCAAGTGAAAATCCCTTTTTAACAAAAAACTATAAAGAGAATACAACAATGTATCTCCCCATTCAACGTTGATATGATAGAAAAGTAACCATGAAGAAAGTATACGATAATCAATCTGTATTAAATGCCAAGATAAAATATTGATTTTTCATAAGGAACAAAAGGGAATTCAATGGTCATGTACTCGTATATTTCCCTTGTTCAATTCATTATACTGTATATAGAAAAAAAAATATGATTTAGTCATAGCGAGGTGGTAACATTAAAAAGGATAATTAAACTTTAAAATTTCCCATACCAGTGCATAAACATATTTCATATATGTTTATGCAAATGAAACAGAAGCAAATGAAACAAAGCTCATCAAGTTCCATCAGGTAGTATTACTGAACCAACTTCCACAATCTTTACATTGGCCATTCAATTTTATGGACCAATTAGAGAAGCCAAAAGCTTCCATTGAGGGATCAATACTGAATATAGTTCATCCATAATTAAAATAAAGTGTAAAGATAATTCCAATTTATGAACGGGTTAGCTTCAGAAAGGCTGCTCTTGACTCTAACTTGGCTTAGGCTAGCTGTTCACCATTGCCTACCCCCTGATTCCATAATGAATCATGAAAATAACCTGTATCACTCAAACCAAGTATAAAGGTAAGTCATGTACATTACTGTACTTGACCAAATTATTGAGGAAATCTTATGACTGAAACAGTACAGTAATTTAGCATGATAAACCTTCTTATCCTGAACATTTGGCAACTATTCTGCAAGGCCTTGTATTGCATGTAAGTTCAGTCTGTAAACCCTTGAAACTACAAGTCCTTTTCTCTTAAGGTTAACTGATATTCTTTATTACAGGGTTACCGTAAAAAGCAGCAGCTATTGACCAAAGGTTTTTTTTGTGGCTCATACTCTCCCATACTGCAGCAGCAAAATTCATATGTCCTTCATCTCTCTTGATCATTCAGTTATTTCTGATTTAAATCCAGTAATCTTCTTTGCAATGCCATCAACAGGGTAGCATGTTTTTCATCAACTTGAAAAATGATGAGCACTAACAACAAACAAAATTACAAGTACAAAAAATAATCAATTGTTAAAGCATTTCATATTTTTCCTAATTGGAGCACCTTAAGTTTGCATGAGTGAATTGGTTGTTAACCCCTTAATATCTTTTTAGCTTCTGTTCTTTCTATCCTCTAATATCTAACTTGTAGTTACAACTAAACCTGCCATATACGACAATATAATAATGTCTTTACAATATCTTCTATAAAACATATAAACAGTACTGGGCGCGATACCTGTTTTGTAGGAGTATCATCTCCGCCCAATCAGCAGGAAATACTGGTTGGACAATGAGGTCCTGTATGACCATCTGAAGCTCCACCAAAAACTGGAAGAGCTGTTCCTGAGTTGAAAAGCGATTTAAGAAAGAAACAAAGTGTTTCTCGTTCATCTGCCGCAGGAGAGACACGAGTACACTCACAAACTTACACTGCAAGAAATGAGTCAAGATATTAGACTGTTGATTTCTACAGAGCATTCATATGCAGTAATTATCCTGATGAAGGAGTAAAAGGAGAATTAGGTACTATGGCATTTGACACTCAAAAAAAACAAAATAAAGTGATTTCCAGGTTACCTAACAGAGTTCCCAATAAATGGAATACGTATAGTGTTTTCCATCAAACTGTTGATAGAAATGAAAAAATCTGTATGTATTTTGTAAACACTGTGTATGGACACTCATCTGTATCCAAAGTTAGGGTACAACAAATTCTGTGCTAACCCCCTCAATCAAGACCCCAATCCTTCAAAGAAGTCAATTCCTGTACGTTAACTTCCTATTCAACATAAGAAAATTATACTAAACTGAATTAATAGTAACACAATAACATATACTCACTATTAAGGGATCATCCCTGGTCATCTTGTAGACGATGGTGAGAATGTTTTCCAGCATCTTCGAACTGAGCAGCGTCATGTCGTCGAATGTTGACCCAACATCGGCACAAAACAGCACATCCAATATATCTCCAAGAATTTTCACACACAACTCCAGCTACACAGGGTAGTAAAAGCATATTAGGCTCTCAAAATAGAATTTTTTTTTTATACACACTGATTTCATTCTAATAACAAACAACCAACTTTATCATTTCTTCAAGACAAAATATTTAAAAATCCTACAGTTCAGTCAGAAATTGTACACAGTATTCCATATGGGTAAATATTTAGCTTCCATCCCAGACCAAATTCCCAACCCAAAGGAACTCTAACATTAAAGTTTAGAACCAGTAACTTTTTTTTTTTAAGTTGGTCGAAACCTCAACAAGTTATCCAATAAGCAAACCCTCACATCTCAAGGTGTGGAAACCCTCCATCTCCCCATACCGAGAAAATAGTACAGTAATATACTCAGAATACAGGTAAAGATTTGTACAAATAGAACATTCCCTTTACATTTTTCATGTTCTTAGACAAATTACAGACCTATCATTCCCTATTGATGTCCATCACCATGTAAGAGAAATGAGATTCTTTTTAAAGATCTTCAACTCTCACAGCCTAAGATCAGTTATCATCTTAAGCTGGTACATTCCTACATCTCAATTTATTATGTCTGTAGCGTCCAGCATCACTGCTCAGTCTGCATTAGGTTGGTTGGGGTATTAAACATCTTAAGAGAGCATAGATTCTTCAAGTACTGAACATTCTACCTAGATTACAAACCCCTTTCAAAAAAAAAAAAAACAAAAAAAAAAAAAAAAAAAAAAAAAAAAAACAATCAACTACTGGTACCTGATGAGTACACAGCCCATTCATTTGATACTATTGCGAGTGCATTTATTTTTGTTTCACGAGGTCAACTTATTTGAATGAAAATGGCAAAATTAGCCAACTGTCAAAAAACACGCAAGGAGAAGAAATAAACACATTCATTGAGGCTGTCGGGTGGTCTTTTCTACTCGCTACCTACTATTAGAATCTACAAACACTTTTATATTTTGCTTAGACAAACAAACAGACATACGTACTTAGCTAAAAGTCATAGGTCTGTACGATGTATTCATAGTATCAAGAGTATGAATTAAATACTTTTACATTGACCAAAACTAATGTTAACATGTTCCCTAGATCCTTCAATCCAATTCCTTTGCCTTTAAATTCACAGTGAACCAAATGCTGACGATCTCCTTAAAACAAAAGAAGTTGTGGTTAATGCTTGGCAAGACCTCCACTCACCTGAATGAGTCCCATCGTAACTTCCAGCCTAAGTACTACATAAAACGTGTGCTAACTTTAGGTGCTGACAGAACATGACCAGTAAGATAAAAGCTAAGTAAGATAAATGAGATGGAGCCCAAACTGTAAATCCTTACAACCAACAAACCTGTCTTAATTATATCATATCACTGTTCACAACAGGGTGGCAGCACTTCCAATTTCTTAGCTGTTTTCAGGTGTATGTGGAAACTTTCAGCAACTTAAAAACTATACATATGACTTGGTTAGAGCCACAGCAACGCTTAGATTTTTTTAAAAGAAGTTATTATTGACCTTATAACATTTATTTATGAAATGATACAGGGCAAGAATACTCACCCAGATTTATATTCAACAAGTGGGTGCTAAAATCTTCAAGGTCAAAGAGATATAAAGTGAATCTCAAAACTTCAATGTGTACCTACTTGATTAACGAGAACAATCAAGCTCCAAGACCAGACTCAAGTTAAAACATAGAAGGATCACCTATATGTTCTCCCTCCACATGGTTAGCCACTTGGTCAGAAACTGAATTACACAAGGCATAATAAATTATGGAACGACTGGTACAAGATATCTTGGCTAAGCACAACCATATTATTCCCATGGTCCATCACATGACAGGGAACCAACATAGAAGACAGTGTTCCTTCCGGCCCTCAGCTCACCCACAAGAGGGCGTGAATTACGCGACCTCTCCTACATCTCCAAGCTGGAGGATGGTTCTCCCTGTCCTAGACTTTTTCCTGGAGCTCATGCCCAAGACTAAAACTCCCCAGTCCTAGACCTGAGGTTTGAGAGGTTCTCAAGCCCTTCCCCGAAGGATTTTGTCATAGGG
>NC_087204.1:102430274-102440122 GCF_015104395.2 Macrobrachium nipponense
AACCCTTCTTTACCTTCTACAAGTAATTCTTCAAAGCACTACACTGATTCTCATAAAGAAAAATCTTTGCTAACTACTAAGTACTTCTTAATCTATTTTTCATTTATTATTTCATCCCCTATTGCACCCAGGCTGCCACAAACCACACCACATTTGAATAACTACCTGGGGAACAAAGGCAAAAAAGTGTATTTCAACAGAGCATGTCTGAACTATTCAACCTGGCGTGCCACCAACAGCCATCTCAGTGTGTTATGCATGAAATAGTTAGTCAACTGTGGTGAGTTGCATCCATGCTAGGGAAGAACTTGAAACTAGCACCCTCACTCAAAAATGACTACACAACTATAAGTAGAAGGGTCACACCAGAAGACACCCTCCCTAATTTTTTCTACCTAAATAGTATCAAATTTCATTATAGTATCTCCTTACCATATCACCTCTCTAAGTCACCAGAAATGCAGCACCACTTGCAAACATTTTCGGGAAAGCACTGGAAGTACATTTATTCCCTAATACCCTAAATTTGAAATAAATCTCTTCTAAAGTGAAATGTACTTCCAAAGATCTCTTACCTCTTCTGTCATACTCCGGTCATCAGCAACATGAGTATTACAGTGTTCCGTGCCTAGAAGCTTTTCCAACTTGGTCTTTTTTTTCTCCTTGCGCATGACTACTTCAAAATCTGTCACCTGAGAATACGGCATACCATAACAAGGTAGAGACAAAGAGTCAAGGGTAAATCTTATAGAGACAACAAGAGGAAAGAGTGTGCAAAAGATAAAAACTGATTGTTTCAGAAGTAAATGGTCCCAAGGATAAAAGGAAAGATTTTAAGTACATGTCATTCCAGTGTCCAGTTTGATAAGGCTTGGCTATAAATACAAAAGAGAAAAACTCAAGACAAAATAGAAAAAGGGATGACATCGAGGTGTTACAAAAGTATTAAGATCTGTATATAAGATAAACTATAAAATTTTGCAGTTTTGAATTGAGTGAGTGTTCGTGATACATAGATAGATACAGTGATTCAAGAATGAAAATTAGGCTGTGAGAATAGGAAGAGAAAGATGGGGCGGAGGTTTGGAGGAGAATTTTATGGTGAAGACTTTTAAGTAACTTGGTTTACTTTACATGAACATGAAGAAGACCCTTGATTCTGGGGGATTGCAGAAAAAGAACGCATCACAAAATTTAGAAGGCGTTCTGGTGACATTTCTTAAAGGAACACAGTATCATAGAGGAAATGTAGGGTAAGACCATTTACACTTGCCTCCTTGTGGTGGTTTTTTTATATGTACCGATAGTAAAGCAATCTTTCACGAAAGGCATTGCAATATTCCAAGCTATTCCCAGTCTGAGAACAATGCTTCCTCCCAGCACTACCCCTACAAAGGGTAACGGCGCCTCTCAAAACAAATGACGAGACTAAAATAAGCATCCTCAAGCTCAAGATCTGGTCAAAATGACAACCTCTTTTCCCAGAATCTTACCGCTGACTACATTTTTTATATTCTGTGATTGTCTGAGGCAATCTATCTATTATGCATCCAGTTATCTCCAAACCTTAACATTGTAATATCTTTTTAATTTCTCTGTAAAGTCTATAGCAATTACCTATTTTGTCACTGTATTTACATTACATAATTGGTCTTTTTGACCAGCTGATATCTAATAGAAATAGAAATTCCAAAGAAAGATGTTACTTTGTGTTTTCCAGAATTTGAAAAGAATAATCAAACCAATTTTGTTAATCACCATATCATGCCCTAATTTCTATCAATTCTGTCTCAATGTAGCTCCCTAAAAAGTGCCCATTCACAGCCATCATAGTTATAGTATATTTAGTCCTTTCTATTCCATGCACTAACAAGATTTCTTATGTGCCAGTTTTGTTCCCGTAATGAAAGGCTGCCAATATCGATGTAAAATTTAAATATTTTCCTTTTTTTATGTGCAAAGAAAAAATCTTCTGAATCTATATCTGATTAATATTCCTGAGTTCGGATGCATCATACATTTGAAAGTTCTTGTTCATTACTAAATAAACTTTATTAACTTGAATCTTCTACACATGCCTATCACAATAAAGAACTTCTCAGTCAAGAGCAAAAAGTCTAAGTATCTAGCTTTTATGCTCTGCTCTCCAGCTCAGAAATCCTGAATATATAAAAATGTGTCATCTGCTCTCACAACCCAGAGTTTCAACAACGAATGCACCATTCCACGATCAATGGATACAAAATGCAAGATGCATCTGCAAAAGAATAGCATACTGTACTTTCCCGACATCAGACATTTCACCATCACTGGAATACAGAACAATTGGCCCAATGTCAACAACAAGAGGACAACTCCCTAATAGGTTGTTCGAGAGAAATATTCACACAACCTCAAACTCAAACTACTCACCAGTTACGACGGAACTTCTTCACGAGTCAATATACCGTAAAAACTGACATCTTTATTGTTAGCAAACATTTCTAATATCAAGAAAATATGATTCTCAATGTCATAAAGAAAACATGGGTTCAGAACTTTACAAATGTAATGAAGTGTGTCAAGTCATTGTCCACTTGGTTAAAGTGAAAAATAATTAACCATGACCAATCATATACATTTCTTTTTTATCCAAAATTACTGACTTAGCTCGTACATTTGTAGTTCAGTGGGTTCAAGACTCAAATTAAATCCAATGAGGATTTAAAACATTATGCTGGATTTACTGTGAATGAAGTTAAGAGACTCTTACTAATTAAAAATGTACTAACCATTTAGGAAAACAAAAAAAAAGCTGAAAAACCTCTTTGGATACAGGGTTAACTTCCGCTTAAACAACAACAACTTACCCTAACCGTTTCCACGTCCATATAGTATCCTAAAATCACCAATACTGTAAAACCGCTCTCAAATCTCAAAATGGCAGATTATATTCACTGGTAATAAAATTACTTTAAAACTAAGATTAAAATGGGTATGAACAGAAGGCAGGTACATATACAAAGTAAAATACAACATTAAAATAATATGTGCTTAAAATTAAGACCATTCTATGCAGATGCATTTCTTTTCCTTTGACTTCTCCCACCATTCCTACAGAATAATTGGAAAAGTATTTCTGCAGTAATAAAATCTCAAAAACCATGGCCATATATCACTCCATCAAACTCAAATCTTCCACATTATCCCTGCAACCCACTTTCATCATAGCAGTGTCAAGAGTTTTAAGGAAAAATGACAAATTTTTACCCCATTTTTATCTTTCATAACTAACAAACCTGAGGTCTTAACATTAGGATAATACTAGTGCCAAGCTGGAAACCGGTAGAATTAATAAAAAAAAAAACTTGTGAGATCCAGGGACTATTGGCATCTGTACCAGGTCACAGGGTATTGTAGTTCCCAGAATGCCCTTGGCATCCCGTGACCTATCAGTTACTCTTCCAGCCTGGTTTAGACTGTTAGAGGGGTGGTTAGAGATGGGCCTTATCCGTTACGACTTCAAGTTTGTTAGTTATGAAAAATACAAATTGGTTAAAAATTTGTCATTTGTTCATATACAAAACAAACCTTCGGTCTTATCATTAGAATAGACTTACTTATTGGTGGGAGTCTCTATAACCGACTGGGAGTTTGCCACCTTTATCCATTTCCGAATAGATGTATTCTAAGACAATGGACTATTAACCTTTGAACCAAAGATATATGAGAATCTATTGGTTTCCCTCTCTGTGTGTTTCATACAATGCCATGGCTTATTGCATTACGGAAGGTGGAGAGCTATCCGTTCTCATAAACCACTCCTGTCCCTTGTATCTGGATCTATTATCACCCTACTCTCTTCCTATTATTGAGAGGAGTGTGTTGCTACTGAAAGTATCCTATACTCTAGATCATCTTTACAGTATGGCTGTCCCCCTCAACTGCATCTAGTCCATTCCAGCTCATGATGGTACTCTCCCTCATACAGCCCTTAGGCAAAGGAGTAGTTAGAAAAGTAGTAAGGAGAGAGAGAGAGAAAGAGAAAGAGAGAGAGAGGAACAAACAGAGAAAGAGAGAGAGAGAGAGACAAAGAGAGAGTGAGATTGAATGAGAAAGAGAGAGGAACTTGAAGAGAGAGAAAGAGAGAGAGTAAGAGAGAGAGAAAGAGAGGAAGAAGCAGAGAGAGAAAGCGGGAGAGAACGAGCGGAAGATATGTCAACTGGACAGCCTGCAGCAGTACCTGCCGCCCAAGAGGTGGGTACCCCAACCAACACCCAACCGACGCTAATAACTCCGGCCAGACCACGCAGATCTGAACGCCTCAGGGAGAGATTTCGTTACCATCCAACGACCAATTAAAATCCCTGCCCACCGACCCGCCCACCGATTGTACACAACCTTGCATGCTATAAATACTTGTAAAACGTATCTTAATTCACTTTACTGTAAACTCTCTTAGATGACTGCCTGTGCGCTGTCAACACGTTAGAGGAATAAACCTAAGACAAATGAAAATCTTTACATGTCCTTAGGAAACTTAATACACCAGCTACATGCTGACGAGAAAATGATAAGAAGAACTGAGAAGATTCTATATAAATTAAATGCCGTTGAAACAGCTATTGTATAATAATAATAATAATAATAATAATAATAATAATAATAACAACAACTATAACTACAAACATCATATGAGAAAGTATTTTACAAATACTACGATAATCTCTCTCTCTCTCTCTCTCTCTCCTCCTCCCTCCTCCTTCCACCCTCTCTCTCTCTCTCTCTCTCTATCTCTCTCCTCCCTCTAACTCCTCCCCCCCTCCCCCCTGCTCTCTCTCTCTTACAGAGATGATGTTTTTTGGATGATGATTTACTAATTTTCAAATATCAATGTTAATGTAAACAGCAATAATATAAATTCATTAAAGAAAATACTAAAGTGAACTAGCAAGATTTTAGTTTCTAAATAAAAAGAATTATGTAAGAAAAAAAGAAAATGCATTTCACCTGGCATCTTGTTTTTGAACACGTAGCCAGCTGAGTTGGCTGGGATCCAACAACTGTCAAATCAGGAGGGGGAGTGTGTGTTGCCATCTAAGGATCATGTAAATTCTCTCTCTCTCTCTCTCTCTCTCTCTCTCTCTCTCTCTCTCTCTCTCTCTCTCTCTCTCTCTCACTGAGATGAGATAATTTCTATGGTAGAAGATAATTTCTATGGTACATGTGTATGTTTATTAATATTTTTGCATAATAAAACAGGCGGCCCTCGGTTAGCGGCAGGGGTTCCGTTCCTGGCCACCGACGCCAAGCGATTTTCGATGCTGAGCGATTTTAAAGCCTACGGCCGCCGCACACCTTCTTTCGAAACTCTAGACCAGTCAAAGGCGTCGTAATCCCACAACGGCGCAATAATTAAAATTATATTTATGCAGTATAGTACTGTAGAATTTACTGTACAGTACTTGTGGGTGTCTAGAGTATGTAAAGATATAATAAAGTTTATACAGTGTACAGGTAGCTGTAGTGTTCAGGTTACGATCATTAGTCTTACGATAGTTAGATTTTATGAGAGATCAAATTATAATGGCCTAACTTTATCCATCTTCTAGTTACGTTTTAACGTTATACTCGTTGCGTGAACGTGTACAGCCATGAACAACCGAACGAGAAACGACTTTTTTTTTTTCTTTCTAAGTACAACCGAACTGGATAACATGTTTGGCTTGTATTTCGATCATCATACTACAGTGCAACATTACCGTATTTGTTATAAATGGCGTTATGTATAGAATAGAACTAAGATATCTTAATGTAATAACTTTATTCGCTATAGATCAGAGATCAATATAGATTAAAGATCAATTGGGAAATATACCGTTAAATTTAAACCTAGTTATAACTGAAGCTGAGAAAACTGTTCAAGCTGCTAATGACTATTATCGTACATCGGCAACAAGGATAAAACTGCAGTAAACGTCTGCCATCACACACAACTGTAGATAAAATTGGGATAAAATAATTTTAATCAAAACTACTGTGCTTGAAAGAACACATGTTACTGTTGGTTTCACGCCGATATAAGATAAATAACGTAAAGTTTGTATTACGATGATATAAAGGATTATTGCGAACGGAATCACATAATTTTTTACGCAATAAACATGCCGCCAACGTAATCTGTTAACGAAAAAAATAGTAGTTCACATTCACAACGAGACATATTCAATAAATATTTCCACCTAAAAACACGCTGTATAAGGAAAAATAACTTTGTCTCATATAAGTCAAGTATATAGATATTCGTTTATGCTAACTAGAAGCAAGAGAATTTGCTCAGAATTGCGTTATGGTGAAACAAACTCGTATTCATCAGCTGATTTCAAACCACAACATTGGCCGCTCCGCGGAATACGGGCTTAAGTTTGCCTTAGTATTTTAAAATACAATAATATGAGAATACATACAATATTCTTGGATACAGTGAAATAATGTATAACTTTTTAAAGGATTTATGGAAAAGATGCATAATTAATAAAAGAAATAACACAATGCATTTTTCGGACTGGCGGACAAGAACGAACATGAAAAACCATCCCCTGACAATGTGGAGCGTAGTTACAAAGGCTGCCTTAATTTGTATCTTATTTCTGTACAAAAATGAAAATACCTTTACGTAATATATTTTCATACACATTTTAAACATAAAAGCATAAACATTTGAAAAATCGACACATCGATCGCTAAATTTGCACTCTTTTTAACTCTATATTTTCGGAAGAGCGGCAGACGGCGGCATACAAGAACGAACTTGAATAAAACATCGTAGTCGATAACTTGAAGGGGAGTTTCAAAAGCTGCCTTTTTATATTTCTGCACAGAAATAAAAATACCCTATTCGTAATACATTTTCATACACATTTGAAACATAAAAGCATAAACATTTATAAAATCGACACATCGATCGCTAATTTACACTTTTTTTAAATCGATATTTTCGGAAGAGCGGCAGGCGGCGGCTTACAAGAAAGAACATGAAATAACATCGTATTTGATAACGTGAAGGGCAGTTTCAAAAGCTGCCTTTGTATCATATTTCTGTACAGAAATAAAAATACCTTTCACGTAATACATTTTCATACACATTTTAAACAAAAGCATGAACATTTATGAATCGACACATCCACAGCTAAATTTGCACTTATGTAACTCGATATTTTCGGCATAGAACAGTGTCAGAGGCATATATTTTACCCTAATACCTACGTAATAACTCTCCATAAAATTTGTTAATATAATTTGCATAACCTTTATGGTCTGAACGGCATTTCTACAAATGTATGAACTCAATAGACAACGGCGCTAGCGGCGCTGTTAACTGAAATTTGTGCCGTAAAGATACCTTTAAAATGACAATTTGTCTAAAATTGCATTTTTCCTAACTATACAAACCTGAGGTCCTTTTACAATAGGAAGGTACTAGCGGCAGCTGGATAGGTCGTAAGCTTTCGAACAAGGGGTTCGGTAGTTAACTGCTTGTCCGACAGGCGCGCGCGCGCGACTGGGAGGTAAACAAATCACTTTTGCTTTTGGCCCAAGCAAAAACTGCAGAGTGAGGGGTGGCATGAGGTGGGGCTATGTGTAAAAGGACCTCAGGTTTGTATAGTTAGGAAAAATGCAATTTTAGACAAATTGTCATTTGTTACCGACACGGCATACAAACCTTCGGTCCTTTTCCTACAAATGGAAGACTCACTTCTTGGTGGGTGGAATCTGAGTCTTTTGTGAAACAGACGGTGGTGTTCGCCCAACCTGGAAGCCTCCCTGGTCGTAAGAGCGAGGGAGGGATCCAAGCCTCTGTCCGATTGATCGGGGTGTGCACCGCAGGATCAATGGTCAGACCTCTGGACCGAGTACTAAGAGAGAGGCAAGCGTATCTCTTCGTACCAGCAATGTAAGAACTTGTTCCTGTACAGGAGCAAAGTTAAAGTCATGGTTTTGACTCTTGTAGGCATCCACTTCCCCCCCTTGTAGAAGGAAGTGGTGGATATTCTGCTCCCATCCCTCGTGAAAGGGATCGGATGGGGCTCTGTCATATAGCTCACCGGCATCTCGTCCTTATCCAGCAGGGTGATGACCGTATCCCTCTACCCACAGGTAGAGGGGAAGAAAAGATAGAAGAGAAGCCAGTCACTTTCTCATCACTATCTATTCATACAGTCACACCAGGACTCGATGCTGTTCAGCCTGCTAGGGTCTGGGTTAGCTAGACGACGTGTTGAGCAGCCACCACGGGTCCTAAGGAAACCGATCCAAGGACCTATGGGCAATATCCAAGAGGTATAAGGAAGTTGCCGGTGGTCTGGTTGTACCAGACCCCTGCCTTCCATACCTGCGCCACGGAGAAGTTCTTACGAAACGCCAACGAGGGGCCAATACTTCTAACTTCGTGAGTTCTCGGACGGGACGTACGGATGTCGTCACTACCATCAGCCTCATACGCCCTCCTGAAGACCTCACGCAGCCAGGACGAAAGAGTGTTCTTGATACTTCTTTCTGTTGACCCCGTTGCTAACGAAGAGGCGTCGACACTCAGGCCCGAGGTGTCGAGTTCTCTTCAGATAGCGCCGAGTAGCGTCCTCCCAGGACAAAGCAGCATCTCATCCACATCATTATCTGCATGACGCTCCGTACTCTCTCGCCGATGCCAGGTCCAGCAAGAGAGGTCATTCGAGTTCCCTGGGTTGGCAAGACCTTTGGAAGCTGCTACTAAGCAAGGAGATCTCGAAACGAGTTCGAGATGTCCAATCCCGTCAGTTTCAGGAGGAGCGACAAGGCGGCTCTGTATCCTTTGACTGTGGGAACTTAGAGGAGCTTCCTCGGTGAAGAAAAAACGAGGAAATCCAAGCTACCTGCTTGAAGAGTGGCTCTGAGAAGAGATAGGCCCCGTCTACGACACCAACCACCGAAGACGGCCGACTTCCCCATGGTACACAGCTGCAGAGGTGACGGTGGGACGACAGTTTCCAGCCATCTCTGCTGCTGCGCTACGAAAAAAGCTTCTCGTTCGCAAGAGAAGGTGGATAACAGCCAGCCGTGAAGACGTAGGGACTGGACTGCTCGGTGATAACGCTCGACGTGTGGCTGGCCGAGAAGGTTGTGCCAATGGGGAATCTCTCTCGGTTCTCTTGCGAGAAGAGCCAGCAGGTCCGGATACCAAATGGCCTGTGGCCATTTGGAAGCCATCAGGATCATCCTGAGATTCGGGATGACCATTGCTCGACTGATCACCTTGCGAATCAGGCTGAACGGGGGAAAGGCATAGGCGAAGAGGTTGTCCCACGGGTGTTGAAGAGCGTCCTCTGCAGCTGCCCATGGATCCGGCACGGCCGAGAAGAACACCTGGAGCTTCCTGATGTGGCCGGATGGCGAACAGATCCTCGACTGGTCGCCCCACAGGTCGAAGAGCCTTTCCGCCAACGTTCCTGGTGTAGAGACCATTCGGTCCTTATCACCTGATCCCGACGGCTGAGCGTGTCTGCTACTACATTCCTCCCTGGAATGTAGCGTGCCGACAGCTCTATTGAGTGTGCCTCGGCCCACTCGTGCACCTGCCGAGTCAACTGATACAACGGGAGAGACACTAGGACCCCCCCTGTTTGTTGAACGTAAGCCACCACCGTGTTGTTGTCGTACATCAACACCACTGAGTGTCCACATCAAGCGGTCCTGGAACTCTTGGAGAGCAAGGAACGCTGCCTTTAGTTCAGTACATTGATGTGAAGGTGCTTGTCGTTCTCGTACCACACTCCTGAAGTCCGCAACTCTTCCAGGTGTGCGACCCATCCCTCCGGTCGATGCGTCTGAGA
>NC_087204.1:102440622-102469033 GCF_015104395.2 Macrobrachium nipponense
TCATTGGGCAGCCTGGGGTGTTTGTCCTCAAATGAAAGGGAAAATTGGAGCTTGATAAAGTTTGAAGAGCTCAGAGGGATTTGCTGAAAAGTAAAAGTAGAGTGCAGCAGAGATTGAATGAGCTTATGTACAGTACCCGTCAAAAAAACTGTCGTGTAGCGATTTCGTAAGAAAAAAACATGTTGCGGAAAAGAAAATTATAATTAATTAAAAATCAATGGTTAGTAATAATAAAAAAAAAAAAATAGGTTAACACCCTCACCAACTCCTAGCCTAATATTTAATAGGCATTCCCCGACGTTCCGAACTCTTTAAGCCTATGGGGACGGAATCTGCAGTTTTTGCAGGAGCTTCTCGTCAAGGTTGTCCCAGATACGTTTCAACTCTGTCTCTAACTTTTCAGTTGTTGTCGTGTCAACGTCCTGTAATTTTCTTTTCATAATCGCCCAAAGATTTTCAATAGGCGAAATATCTGAGGAATTACCTGGCCAGTCTTGTATGAAATCAATTCCACAGTCCTTGAACCAATTAATATTTTGTTTTGCAGAATGCGAACGCGCTCCGTCCTGCTGAAAAATACTTGTTTTACTGAGCTCAAAAGATTCCTCCAAATTCTCGTTCAACAGTGTGTAATACGAGTCCTTATTAACAGTATTGTTACGAGGTTAATATTACTAAATTACCTTTACCACCATAACCAAAACAACCCCATACCATTACATAAGAAGGGGAATTTCACACACGTGGCAAGGTATTCTTGGGGTCCAGCGGGTCTGATGTCGACTTCAGCCACACACACTTTCCCTTATTGTCCGAAACAACAAAAAAACTTGCTTCGTCACTCCATAGCACTTGATGCCATTTTGCCAGAGCCCAGTCTTTGTACGATTATCAGCGGCTTCTTACGCGCCTTCACTTTTGAATATTTCAAGTCCTTGCTCAAGCGCCACTGCATGGTCCTAACAGAAGCTCCTGCACTATATCTGGATTTACAACCTTAAGTTCTCTGGCAGTAAGGGTCGGATTGACTTCAATATCCCTGCCCAGCACTCTTAAACCCCTGTTACTAATGATACGTGGCCTCCCAGAACTTGTAGAAGCACGAGGTACTTCCTGGTCTCCATTGTCGTGGTATTTTTTTCAAATGCGCTGCACAGTTTCGCTGGTTTACACCAATTTTCTTACTAATTTCGCCAGTTTTTTATAACTTCACTGTGTAACTGCACAACTCGTACACGATTTTCAAATGAGGTATACCTGTAGACATAGTACACTAGCGTACACACACACTTTCACAAGAAAATTCTGGAAGCGTGATCCAAAAAATCAGGCAGGTCACGATCGATGTCTACTGTTCATAAATCACTTAAGAACACTGACCGATAACTTTTGGTTACTTTTTCCCACGCTGTGAGTGAGACAAATGACTCAGTTGTGTTGCCAATTAGTCAGTTTCTCCCAGCCGATTTTTTTTTTCCCCATAGATATGGGGGTCGCCTTATTCGCGGCAAAAAAAAAAAAAACTGTCGCGTTTTGAAACGCGACAATTATTTGACGTGCAGTGTATACCTTTATACTTTTTTTCATACATACTACATACAATAAATAGTATTGAGTCTTAGAGAATTGTGCTGCTAATTTCTGACACTACAGGCTAGTTAATGGAGGGAGAGTGTTGGATTGCTGCTTTGTGACCTGTAGGAGTGAGTGACTCTTCCTGTTATGTGATAGAGTAGTCTGTCCTCTTGGTATCATGGGCCTTCACTCTCCTGAGGAGGAGCTCCTCCCAGTCTGCCCTCGTAGGGGGGGGGGGGGGTCGTGCCGTCAGTGCACCTCATGCAGGGCAATGTAGGCAATTACTTAAGGTTCTTTCCAGCATCCCTTTGGCCCCCAGCTGCAACTGCTTTCATTCCTTTTACTGTACCTACCGTTCATATCATCTTTCTTCCATCTTGATTTCCACCCTTTCCTAACAATTGATTTATAGTGCAACTGCGAGACTTTCCTCCTGTAAACCTTTCAAACCTTTTCACTGTCAATTTGTTTCAGCGCTGAATGACCTCAGTTGACCCCAGTGCTTGGCATTTTGCCTAAAACCCGTAAATCCCCATCCTCCCAGTCTGCCTGATTCACAGGCCCTGACTATGACTTCTTTCAGCCAAGAGATAGTGTCTTCAATGCTCCTCCCTCATCCTTCCAGTACTGACAACAGTCTCTTGCAAGGTCCCCTGGGGGATGTTGTTTTCTTCAAGTATTGCTTAAGGGCCCTGAACGGATAGAGCAACATCTCTTCTGTGTCCCCTATGACAAAATCCTTCGGGGAAGGGCTTGAGAACCTCTCAAACCTCAGGTCTAGGACTGGGGAGTTTTAGTCTTGGGCAATGAGCTCCAGGAAAAAGTCTAGGACAGGAGAACCATCCTCCAGCTTGGAGATGTGGAGAGGTCGCGTACTCACGCCCTCTTGTGGGTGAGCTGAGGGCCGGAAGGAACACTGTCTTCTATGTTGGTTCCCTGTCATGTGATGGACCATGGGAATAATAGGTTGTGCTTAGCCAAGATATCTTGTACCAGTCCGTTCCATAATTTATTATGCCTTGTGTAATTCAGTTTCTGACCAAGTGGCTAACCATGTGGAGGGAGAACATATCGGTGATCCTTCTATGTTTAACTTGAGTCTGGTCTTGGAGCTTGAATTGTTCCGTTAATCAAGTAGGTACACATTGAAGTTTTGAGATTCACTTTATATCTCTTTGACCTTGAAGATTTTAGCACCCACTTGTTGAATATAAATCTGGTGAGTATTCTTGCCCTGTATCATTTCATGCAAATAGATGTTATAAGGTCAATAATAACTTCTTTTAATCTAAGCGTTGCTGTGGCTCTAACCAAGTCATATGTATAGTTTTTAAGTTGCTGAAAGTTTCCACATACACCTGAAAACAGCTAAGAAATTGGAAGTGCTGCCACCCTGTTGTGAACAGTGATATGATATAATTAAGACAGGTTTGTTGGTTGTAAGGATTTACAGTTTGGGCTCCAATCTCATTTATCTTACTTAGCTTTTATCTTACTGGTCATGTTCTGTCAGCACCTAAAGTTAGCACACGTTATGTAGTACTTAGGCTGGAAGTTTATGATGGGACTCATTCAGGTGAGTGGAGGTCTTAATTGCCAAGCATTAACCACAACTTCTTTTGTTTTAAGGAGATCATCAGCATTTGGTTCACTGTGAATTTAAAGGCAAAGGAATTGGATTGAAGGATCTAGGGGAACATGTTAACATTAGTTTGGTCAATGTAAGTATTTAATTCATACTCTTGATACTATGAATACATCGTACAGACCTATGACTTTTGAGCTAAGTACGTATGTCTGTTTGTTTGTCTAAGCAAAAAATATAAAAAAAGTGTTTGTAGATTCTAATAGTAGGTAGTGAAGTAGAAAAGACCACCCGACAGCCTCAATGAATGTGTTTATTTCTTCTCCTTGCGTGTTTTTTGACAGTTGGCTAATTTTGCCATTTTCATTCAAATAAGTTAACCTCGTGAAACAAAAATAAATGCACTCGCAATAGTATCAAAATGAATGGGCTGTGTACTCATCAGGTTACCAGTAGTTGATTGGTTTTTTTTTTTTTTTTTGAAAGGGGTTTGTAATCTAGGTAGAATGTTCAGTACTTAAAGAATCTATGCTCTCTTAAGATGTTTAATACCCCAACCAACCTAATGCAGACTGAGCAGTGATGCTGGACACTACCAGACATAATAAAATTGAGATGTAGGAATGTACCAGCTTAGATGATAACTGATCTTAGGCTGTGAGAGTTGAAGATCTTAAAAAAAGAATCTCCATTTCTCTACATGGTGATGGACATCAATAGGGACTGATAGGTCTGTAATTTGCCTAAGAACATGAAAAATGTTAAAGGGAATGTTCTATTGTACAAATCTTTACCTGTATTCTGAGTATATTACTGTACTATTTTCTCGGTATGGGGAGATGGAGGGTTTCCACACCTTGAGATGTGAGGGTTTGCTTATTGGGTAACTTGTTGAGGTTTCGACAACTTAAAAAAAAAAAAAAAGTTACTGGTTCTAAACTTTAATGTTAGAGTTCCTTTGGGTTGGGAATTTGGTCTGGGATGGAAGCTAAATATTTACCCATATGGAATACTGTGTACAATTTCTGGACTGAACTGTAGGATTTTTAAATATTTTGTCTTGAAGAAATGATAAAGTTGGTTGTTTGTTATTAGAATGAAATCAGTGTGTATAAAAAAAAAAAAAATCCTATTTTGAGAGCCTAATATGCTTTTACTACCCTGTGTAGCTGGAGTTGTGTGTGAAAATTCTTGGAGATTTATATTGGATGTGCTGTTTTTGTGCCGAGGTTGGGTCAACATTCGACGACATGACGCTGCTCAGTTCGAAGATGCTGGAAAACATTCTCACCATCGTCTACAAGATGACCATGGGATGATCCCTTAATAGTGAGTATATGTTATTGTGTTACTATTAATTCAGTTAGTAAAATTTTCTTAATGTTAATCGGAAGTTAACGTACAGGAATTGACTTCTTTGAAGGATTGGGGTCTTGATTGAGGGGTTAGCGCAGAATTTGTTGTACCCTAACTTTGGATACAGATGAGTGTCCATACACAGTGTTTACAAAAACTACATACAGATTTTTCATTTCTATCAACAGTTTGATGGAAAACACATATTCCATTTATTGGGAACTCTGTTAGGTAACCTGGAAATCACTTTATTTTGTTGTTTTTTGAGTGTCAATGCCATAGTACCTAATTCTCCTTTTACTCCTTCATCAGGATAATTACTGCATATGAATGCTCTGGTAGAAATCAACAGTCTAATATCTTGGACTCATTTCTTGCAGTGTAAGTTTGTGAGTGTACTCGTGTCTCTCCTGCGGCAGATGAACGAGAAAACACTTTGTTTCTTTCTTAAATCGCTTTTCAAACTCAGGAACAGCTCTTCCAGTTTTTGGTGGAGCTTCAGATGGTCATACAGGACCTCATTGTCCAACAGTATTTCCTGCTGATTGGGCCAGAGATGATACTCCTACAAAACAGGTATCGTGCCCAGTACTGTTTATATGTTTTATAGAAGATATTTGTAAAGACATTTTATTATATTGTCGGTATATGGCAGGTTTAGTTGTAACTACAAGTTAGATATTAGAGGATAGAAAGAACAGGAGCTAAAAAGATATTAAGGGTTAACAACAATTCACTCATGCAAACTTAAGATGCTCAATTTAGGAAAAATATGAAATGCTTTAACAATTGATTATTTCTTGTACTTGTAATTTTGTTTGTTGTTAGTGCTCATCATTTTTCAAAGTTGATGAAAAACATGCTACCCTCTTGATGGCATTGCAAAGAAGATTACTGGATTTAAATCAGAAATAACTGAATGATCAAGAGAGATGAAGGACGTATGAATTTTGCTGCTGCAGTATGAGAGTATGAGCCACAAAAAAAACCTTGGTCAATAGCTGCTGCTTTTTACGGTAACCCTGTAATAAAGAATATCAGTTAACCTTAAGAGGAAAAGGACTTGTAGTTTCAAGGGTTTACAGACTGAACTTACATGCAATACAAGGCCTTGCAGAATAGCTGCCAAATGTTCAGGATAAGAAGGTTTATCATGCTAAATTACTGTACTGTTTCAGTCATAAGATTTCCTCAATAATTTGGTCAAGTACAGTAATGTACATGACTTGCCTTATACTTGGTTTTGAGTGATACAGGTTATTTTCATGATTCATTAGGAATCAGGGGGTAGGCAATGGTGAACAGCTAGCCTAAGCCAAGTTAGAGTCGAGAGCAGCCTTTCTGAAGCTAACCCGTTCATAAATTGGAATTATCTTTACACTTTATTTTAATTATGGATGAACTGTATTCAGTATTGATCCCTCAATGGAAGCTTTTGGCTTCTCTAATTGGTCCATAAATTGAATGGCCAATGTAAAGGATTGTGGAAGATGGTTCAGTAATACTACCTGATGGAACTTGATGAGCTTTGTTTCATTTGCAATAACATATATGAAATATGTTTATGCACTGGTATGGGAAATTTTAAAGTTTAATTATCCTTTTTGTAATGTTACCACCTCGCTATGACTAAATCATATTTTTTTTTCTATATACAGTATAATGAATTGAACAAGGGAAATATACGAGTACATGACCATTGAATTCCCTTTTGTACCTTACGAAAAATCAATATTTTTATCTTGGCATTTAATGCAGATTGATTATCGTATACTTTCTTCATGGTTACTTTTCTATCATATCAACGTTGAATGGGGAGATACATTGTTGTATTCTCTTCATGAGTTTTTTGTTAAAAAGGGATTTTCACTTGCAGTGTGATATTAAAGGTGCTACATCAATTGTCCCGGGTCATATCTGATAAGATGAGGGAGCCTTTCAAAGAGTTTGTTTGGTGCAACTTCTTCCTTTGTGCTATCAAGTTTTTGACGCAGGTAAGTTTCTGAGAAGGCTGCGTTAGTGTGGGCGAGTCTGTTACATGTTTTTATTAGCCATCGTTTTTCAGTAGTGTACTGGTACCTAAAAAAAATTTTTTAAGAGAATTTTTTTGTTGTGGAGCAGGTATATATCAGATAACAGCCTAAAGACAGTTGGTGAAAACAAGGGTTTATTTTTGTGCTGGGCTATATATATGATTACTACTTTTTTTAACAACTGGAAAATTACTAGCAAATTGCATGTATTCACATAATTTTTCATATTAAAAGCAGTACAAATAGTAAAAAATTAAATATGTATAAGCATTGAAGTTTTTAGAGTCTTAAAATTTAATAAATTAAATTTTTTTTTTTTTTACCTGAAAAGTCTACTGTAAAAAATGGGAAAAAAGTAAGGTAATGTGAGAAATATTGGACATTTTTAAATTATGTTTTCCTTTTACCAAGTATTTTTCAATCCACTGATTTTCAGATTTGTGCTTCTGAAACATTCACATGTCAAAGGCGAAGTGTAGTATTCGCTGAATATGAATATTTGAATGGAGTGCATTTTTTTTTTATATTATTTATTTTTGGGTGTTATAGTTTTTACAGTTGTATCCATTTTTTGTATTTTTCATTTTCTGGAAACAGCCATCTTTGCAACTTGAAAAGTTCACCCAGAGTAAGAGAACCAAGATTTGAGTCGCTATCGCGATATGCGTAGAGAAACGGCTGCTGAAATCAGAAGTCTTTGGTTTAGTTTAGGTAGGTGACTTTCATATTACATAATTGTAATACATTTTGTGTGTCCATTGTATAAACTTTGAAGTATCTTGTTACAGGTCTGCTTTCCAAATGTAATCTCCTTCCCCTTTTACATTCACAATATTCCAAACCACATCATTGTCACTCTTTCTTGTCCAGTCATTCTTTAATGCGTTTGATTTATTTTTTTTCTCTTGCAGGTCAACACAAGATTAGGTTTGTAGCACCAAGTGGCAGTGGACAATCTATGGTTGGACCATTTTTGGAAATGACAATGATAACCAGAAGTTGAGCTAAGAAAGGCAACCATTCCAATATTCTTTGATATGATGCAATGTGAGTTTTATTCACTTCGTGATCAAGGGAATAATGTGCCCCCAGATATGGCACGCCAATAATCAGAAGAACAAGGGGAAATTCAATAAGGTAAGACTTTTTTTTTTTTTTTTTGTTTTATCCATACTTTTTTGAATAACTTGCTTTCATGACTGTGATATAAGACATGAAAAACTTCATTTTTCTAGTGTTTGTATGATGTTTACAGTAGAATATTCAGACAAGTAAGAAAAAAAAATTGGTATGGGTTGCAGTCAGTAAATTTTGCTAAAAATTTGCATAAAATTATTTGTATAATTTTTCACCTTTTATGAATCCTTTAACATTGTTTTTCTGTTGTGGACATTTACAGTTTGAGAATGAAATTTTGGAGAAGCTAGATCACCTTGTTGAGGGTGGTCATGGAGACGATCATTACAGAGAAGTTTTCCAAACTACAGTTGGTGCATTGTGTGAGACCATGCTACTATGCGGGAACCAGGGCTGAGGCTTGTGAACACAGTCTCAAGGCTGATGGATCGTTTGTTGCAGTACCGCACAATCATGAACACTCAGATAATTCAGCAGAGACTGAAATGAGCTGCCACTGTCAACTTGCTGGTAAAAAGTTGTGTTTTTAACTCCTCAGAATTATGCACTACCCTACATCACACTATTACATTGCAAATGGCCGTTGCGTATCTTGAATGTTTGCAAGTTGGTCTTCACTTTTATTTAAGTATAGTATGAAATAAAGTCAGTACCACAGTACTGTACATTTTTCATCCTAAAACACAATACACTACTGTGCACTATACATACAGTACAAATATACAGAGTACAGTACTTTTTTTTATTAAAAAAAAAAAAAAAAAAAATAAAAAGATACTTAAAACCTAAGTATGCGCATGAGTTGCCAGATGCCACAGATTCCTTGCTATACAATCTTTTATTGTTTTTAACGGTTTTCAGGTGGCACAAGAAGATTATCCTATTGTTAAGACCTCAGGTTTGTTAGCTATGAAAAACATAAACACAATTTGTTCATATACGAAACAAACCTTCAGTCTTAACATTAGGATAAATAACTTAGCACCAGCTGGAAACCGGTAAAATTAAAAAAAATTTTTTAAAAAATTGTGTACTCAAGGGGACTATTGGCATCTGGGCTTGGTCATGGGGGTATTTTTTTATATGTTAGTAAACTGTGGTTATAACAAAGTGTATTGTTGCCAAACATTATTGTACCTATTTGATTCAATTTCGGTAATGTCCCTAAACTTAATATAGGGCAACAGCAATAACAATAGATGTGAAAATTATAGTACTCACAAGAATTTTTTTGTTTTTTTTTCATTTTCAGGAATTTTACTCCGAGATCAATAGGAAAGAATATATCTGCGCTATGTATATAAACTCCAAGATCTTCATTTGGGATGTGACAACTACACTGAAGCTGGTTACACGCTACTCCAGCATGCCAATTTACTGCGTTGGTCACCTGATTCATTGTCACATGCTCTCCGATCACCACTTCCATTCTGTGACTCAGCATGACGAACTGAAGGAGAAATTATATGAGCGTATTATTACGTACTTTGATAAAGGACAAGTAAGTTCTCTTATGTTAGTCTGTTAATGGCACTTTGAGTCTTGGAACTGTTGTGACCTCTCCCAAATACATCTTGTTCAAACTACTTTCTCTATAATGCTTGTTGCCTGTATAGAATTATGTATCTCTCCATCATTTCCTATTGAATAAATTCCATAAAATTTTCCAGTTTCGTAAAATACCGTAAGTTTTGATTGGTTAGATTTGCTTCTTTGTAGAAATATTTTTGTTGTTCTTGACAAAAAAATGTCCTCAATTTTGTTTGTCAGTTCCCAAATGTCTGTGTTGCATAAAGGATTGTAGCCCTTTTATGGCCTCACAGTAGAGTTCTGCCTATGCCTCAGATTTATTTCAAACTCAAATTATAGGATTGTAGCTTTATGCTGACTTAAGAGAGAAGTAAGATAGAGTTACACCAGATAGGAAGTATTTCTTGCTCCTCAAGGGAACAAGATCATCTTGTTAAATTATTGTTGGTTGTCCTTTTGTTACACTGAATTGGTGTAGTCTTTAGTAATTTCTATTGTTGAAAATAACCAAGATTATTTTTTACGTTCTTACTTTCAGAACTTTGGTACTACAGTAGTACTTCGAGATACGAAATTTAATCCGTTCCGAGGCGCCCTTCGTATCATGAGGTTTTCGTATCTTGGACCACATTTGACATGTAAAATGGCTAATCCGTTCCAAGCCCTCCAAAAACACGTTAAATTTCATGATAAAGCTAAATTGACCTATAAACAATGAAATACTACAACATTGTTTCCGATAGTAATACAAACCCTCGGTCCTTTAACAATAGAAGGTAACTAAGCGGCAGCTGGGACGGTCGTAAGCTTCGAACAAGGGGAGAACGGTAGTTAACTGCTTGTCCGGAAATCGTGCGCGCGCCGCGCGCCCAACCGGCGGTGAAGAATCACTTTTGCTTTCGGCCGTGGTGTGACAGGACGTGTTCGTCATCGCTCGCCCGCTATTTTCGTCGTGTGCTTTGGATGTTACAATTTCTTCTGACTGGTTTGTGTGGTCTTGAATGAAATTGTAAGTACTTGTTTTCATTTTTCATTGAGTGAAGATTAATTAATCATGGATCAAGAAGAGCTTTCACCGCGCACCACAACTGCCCGTAGAGTGTGTCCGGGTTGGAGGGGCGTAAATGCGGCGGATTCCGCTCTTACAGATATTGATCCTCATGAGTTATGTTTTCGGTGTCGGGGGCGAGAATGCTCCCGAAACCGAACCATGTATGTATGTGTAAATTGGTCCGAGGCGCAGTGGGTGCTGTACGAGGGTAGGAAGAGGCGTAGGTTGACCAAGGAGTCGTCGGAAAGCTCTCCAGCGACTCCTTTGGTTACGGATACCTCGTCATCCTTCCTGCCTCCAGCTCAGCCCCCACGATTTGCGCCTTCCCCTGCGGGGGGGGGGGTTTCGGAGTCCTTCTCCTCACTCGATCCGTCGAGTGTGGAGGAGGGTGCCCGATACCCGGATGTGCAATTGTATTCGGGGTCTTCCGTCCGCTCTGGGTGGGGTTCGTCCTCCCCAGGCGTGAGGGTGCCCCTCTAACTGACCCGACTGTTCCTCCCTCAGGTGTGCCTTCTGTGAGTGACGACTTGGACAGGTTAGTGGGCGTCGTTGGGAACTGCAGGGCGCCCCCAGTATCCAGGCTTGATTCAACGGCTAGCGGGGTCGGCAGTGGGTTAACTCATGGTGTGGTTACAACTACGACCAATACGGTGTCAACACCAGCGTACGCCGCCCTCCTCATGTGGTGTATACGCAACACATTGCGTCAGTGACTCCAACGGCGTCAATTCAAATGCCGATCGCTGCCGTGCCTAAGAGGGGCGTGCCGCCGCCACCTGGGTTTTATGTGCTGCCGACGCCCGACTTTCGCTGCCCCAAAAAGTTCGCCCCTGGATCTACCGCCCGTCCCAATGATGAGTTTGGCTGAGATGGAGAGGTCTGTGACGCCGGATTATGCTGCCGTACCTGCCGTACCTGCAGCGAGTGTTTTGTCTGGCCCAGCCCCTCGCGCCGCTCTACGAAGCGCGCGGGGCGGGACTCTAAATGTTGATGTTGCTGCTGGTGCTGGTCCTGCTGGTGCTGGTCCTATTGGTGCTGGTCCTGCTGCTGATGTCCTGCTGGGTGCTGGTCCTGTGGTGGCTGGTCCTGATGGTGCTGGTCCTGCTGCTGATGTTCCTGCCGCTCCTGCCGTGCCTGCCCCTGCCCACGTCGCGTCTCGTCATGGAGGTGCTGCTTGCCCACCGGTCTCAGGTCTTTCCGGACAGGTATCAGTCGGGGCGTGTTGCTTCGGCAATTGGCCCGACTTTTCCGTGGTATGGAAGACCTGACGTCCGTCCTGAGAGACTGCTGACGAAGAAGAGGAAGAAGAAGAGGAAGATGTCGTCGTCGTCTTCATCGTCTTCTCGTCGTCTGTTGCCGCCTCTTCCCCTTCGACTTCTAAGGCTTCCAAGCCGAAGAAGAGAAGGCTGCCTCCTCCCCCCCTAAGAAGGCTCCTACGGGACCTTCGAGGGCCCGTCTCGCTCTGGCGTGACGGGGGGGGTGCTTCTGCTGGTTCCTCCTGTTCCCTCGGAACGGGGCCCGGCCCCGTCTCCTCTTCTGAGAAGAAGAAGAAGACGGGGACCAAGGATGTGCTGGCTACTGCTGGTACATCCGCGCCTGGTCTTAGTAGCACTGCTGCTAAGTCAGGTACCGGCTCGACTTCCTCGTTCGCGAGAAGGTCCGAGTGTACGGTCTCCTTCGGCGACCGTGCAGCCAACGTCAAGACGCCTGAGCTTGCTCACCCCGTCACGACAGAGGCACGGAGCAGAAGACTGTCGAGAGTCGCGCAAGTGACGCTCGCCAGGCCAGCGGCCGCTCTCGTAGCGACCAGCCGGTACCTCGGGTTGACGTGACGGTCTCTGACCGGCCACGGGTTGAGGCTGAGAAGAGTCCCCTCGACCAACGGCACCAGCTTCGGCTGGTACCAGCGGTTTGACGTGCCGTGAGGACGCTCACCGGTCTCACGCGAAAGCGAGCTCTGCAGATCACCTGACCGACCGCTCCCACAGGGACCGGACGGAGACGGTGGCCAGCAGCAGCTCGTCTGACGCACGAGATCGGGGTCGACGTGCTCAGTCGAGCCCGCTCGCCACAGGTGAGCGGCACGACCAGGCCTGCAGTACGATCCCACCGACGGGTTGTGATCGGCTGCAGCCCCCACGTACGCTGGTCCTGCCAGCGAACGGGGGGGGAGCGTCAGGTCTGTCTCTCCTATACCTTCAACTTCCTCGGGCTACACCGGGAAGAGCGAGGTACCCAGGAGTGATCGTGAGAGGTGCGCCGCTCACGATCCCGCCACGACGCCGCACGAACCAGCATGGTCGTAGGACCAGCCAGGTCGTACGCGCAAGTGTTGGAGGCGACCGTCAGGGGTCTGTTGCTGTTCCTCCTTCTGAAGGAGGAGGGTCTCGAGAGCTGCTCCTGTTGGAGGGACTGGACGGTCCTACTCCTCAGGACGCTGTAACTCCTGAGATCCAGAGGAACTTTGCCCAGGTTATTGCGCTGATTCGTCAGCACAACGACCTGGGGGAAGGATCGCCGCTACCACCATCTGAGCCCACGTCCCGGCTCGAGTCATTTTGGGGCCCGAAGAGGGAACCCAAATTGACGGTGGGACTGCCGCG
This sequence comes from Macrobrachium nipponense, assembly GCF_015104395.2. NCBI lineage: Eukaryota > Metazoa > Arthropoda > Malacostraca > Decapoda > Palaemonidae > Macrobrachium > Macrobrachium nipponense. The sequence continues at coordinate 102,453,493 of NC_087204.1, forward strand.
ATCGGAGCTTGCAGACTCAGTCCTTGACCAGGTGGAGTATTTCGTCTCAGGACGGGAGGACTCACTTAAGTCAGGACGGTCTTCCAAGCTACTTCCTCCTCCTCTGCAGCGACAGCGGAAGTTCTACGTGCATCAGTAGATCCAATACCGCCCAACAGGTTAACCCGGAGCTAGCTAGGCTAACTCCAGGTGTGTTCCCTGCAGCAGCTCCTGTCAGAGAACCTATGGTTCTCGCAGCAGGAGGCACTGGGCCTGGAAGCTACCGCTATGGCAGCTTTCCAGGCAAGTCTCTTGGTTGGATCTGTGGTCCCTCACAGTATCCAAGGTCGCGGCCGGACGCCGGTGGGCGCTGCCCTCGAAGACGACCCCGACTTCAGGAGACTGTGCCAGTCTGGAGGTAGGGCCATCTCCTACCTCGCCCATCAGACGGCAAACCTGTGGGCCAAACAACTTGGTTCTCCGTCCGTCGTAAGACGCTGTCCTTACACGAGTAGCCAAGGGGGCCCGGGCGTGAAGCGGTTAAATGGACTACGTAACGGACCAATGAAGAGTTCCTCCGCTCTCTTTCCGGAGAGATGGTGGACGCTGCGGTGGAAAGACGGCGCACTGATGACAGTGACCGTCTGGTTCACAGGCAGTTACGAAGGTTTCTGGGCAACCTCGTACATTCTGATCTGCGGCTAAGCCTAAGAGTTTAGCTAGCGCTTCCTCGGCTGCTAAGACGGCTGCTCCATCGAAGCCCCGAGGAAAGACTCTTCCTGCTTCAACTTCTAGTAAAGGAGGCCGTAACCAGCCCTCCTCCCAGCCCTCCTTTCCCCGAGGAAGGGTGCTGGGAAAACGGAAAGAAGTCGAGCGAGGTGGGAAACGCTAGGGACGGCGTTACCCCTCACCAAGCTGCCGGAAGTGGGGGGGTGCCTAGCGAGCCATTGGGCAACTTGGCAGCGCTACGGTGCCGAGACCATGGATAGTAGACGTCCTTCGGGAGGGATATCTACTACACTTCGAATCTCGGCCACCCCTCACCTCCAACCCGGCCCGGTCCATACTGCAGACATATGTTCTGGGATCCTCAAAGGACGACGCTCTTCGGCAGCAGAGATCAAGACCATGCTGACCCAAACTGAGCTGTAGAAGTCGTAGTGGATCGGTCACCGGGCTTTTACAGCCGCCTTTCTTAGTGGAAAACGGGGGGCATCGGGGGGCGGCGCCCGGTGATAGATCTCTCTCCCCCTGAACCGATTTGTTCGCCAGACTCGGTTCAAGATGGAGAACGGCACGTTCCGTGCTGGACTCCATCATGGGAGAACGACTTCATGCTTTCAGTGGACCTGAAGGATGCGTATTTCCAAATACCCATCCATCAGTCCTCCAGAAAGTACCTCCGCTTCATCTTCGACGGGACGGTGTACCAATTCAGGGCACTCTGCTCGGTCTCTCAACCGCCCCAACAGGGTTCACGAGAGTGTTCACGTGGTGTCTGCTTGGGCCCATTCGCCACGGGGGGGATACGTCTTCTGAGGTATCTCGACGATTGGCTGGTCCTGGCGAGCTCCCGCTCGCAGTTGCTGCAGGACAGGGATCGACTTCTAAAGTTTTGTCGCGATCTGGGGATCGTGATAAACTACGAGAAGTCCGATCTCGAACCCAAGCAGAAGATGAAGTACCTGGGTATGCTGATCGATACGGTAGCAGCTCAAGTCCGCCCCGCAGACGTTGAGGATCAGCAAATTCAGGGAGGCAAGCCGGCCGGTTCCTGTCTCGGCAGGAACAGGCGCCTTCAGCAATGGCAAGTCGTGATCGGCCACCTGTCGTCACTCGAGAAGTTAGTTCCTCAGGACGTCTTCACCTGCGGTCTCTCCAGTGGAGACTAAGGGAGAGTTGGTCACAGGTAAAGGATCCACCTTACTTCCCCGTGTCCATCACGGAGAAGGTGAGGCAGGACCTAGCCTGGTGGCTCGACGACAGGAACCTCTTTAAGAGGAGTGCCCCTACGCACTCCCCCCCCGGAGATGCTGCTGTTCTCAGACGCACTTCGACCCGAGGGATGGGGCGCAACACCTGGAGGAGTTGCTGGCTGCAGGTGTGTGGGACCATCACGACAAGCACCTTCACATCAATGTCCTGGAACTCAAGGCGGCGCTTTACGCTCTCCAAGAGTTCCAAGACCGCTTGATGGGACACTCAGTGGTGTGATGTGCGACAACACCCACGGTAGTGGCATACGTCAACAAGCAGGGGGGCCTAGTGTCTCTCCCGCTACACCAGTTGACGGTGCAGGTGCACGAGTGGCCCACGGCTATTCGATAGAGCTGTCAGCACGCTACATTCCAGGCAAGAGGAATGTAGTAGCGGACAAGCTCAGCCGTCGGGATCAGGTAATAGGACCGAGTGGTCCCTACACCCAGAAAGTGGCGGAAAGGCTCTTCAACCTGTGGGGGCGTCCAGTCATAGACCTGTTCGACCACCCGGCACAACAAAAACTTCAAGTTTTTTGCTCAGCCGTGCCGGACCCATGGGCAGCTGCAGAGGACGCTCTTCAACACCCCTGGGACAACCTCTTCGTCTACGCCTTTCCTCCCTTTTGTCTGATTCGGAAAGTGATCAGCCGAGCGCTGGTCACTCCCAATCTCAGGATGATCCTGGGGTGGCTCCCAAACGACCTCAAGCCGTTTGGTATCCGGACCTGCTGGCTCTTCTTGCAGAAGAACCGAGAGAGATGCCCCACTGGCACAACCTTCTAGCCCAGCCACACGTAGAGCGGGAGGTTACCACCGAGCAGTCCAGTCCCTACAACTTCACGGCTGGCTGTTATCCACCATCTCTTGCGAACGAGCTTTTGCTTTTCTCGCAGCGCAGCAACAGAGATGGCTGGACACGTCAGACAGTCCTCTGCAGCTGCTGTACCAGGGGAAGTGGGCCGTCTTCTGTGGTTGGTGTCGTAGACGGGGTCTATCTCCTCTCAGAGCCACTCTTCAGCAGGTAGCGGATTTCCTCGTATTTTCTTCGCCGAGAGAAGCTCCTCTCAGTACCCACAGTTAAAGGATATAGAGCTGCACTGGCACTCGTCCTAAAACTGAGGGGAGGGGGAATGGACATCTCGAACTCGTTCGAGATCTCCTTGCTAATGAGGAGCTTCGAAAGGTCTTGCCCACCCAGAGCTCAGGCCACCTGAGGGGTGGGATGTGACTCTCGTCCTTAGGAGTTTGACTCGAAGACCATTCGAGCCACTCCGGAGAGTCGTCAGACAGGGATCTGACCCTCAAGACCCTCTTCTTGCTGGCCCTGGCATCGGCGAGAGAGTATAGGGGAACTTCATGGTCTGTCCTTCAATGTTAAACATTCCAGGGGCTGGGGATCTGTGACGCTCGATTTCGTCCCGAATTCGTAGCTAAGACTCAGAATCCGTCGATCCCTGACGACAGGTTCGAGTCTTTCACAATCCCTCCCTAATGGATTTCAACCGACAACGATACGGATGAGATGCTGCTTTGTCCTGTGAGGGCGCTACGGCGCTATCTGAAGAAAACTCGACACCTCAGGCCTGAGTGTCGACGCCCTCTTCGTTAGCACTGGGGTTACCAAGAAAGAAGTATCCAAGAACACGCTTTCTTTCTGGCTGCGTGAGGTGATCAGGAGAGCGTACGAGGCTGATGGTAGTGACGAACATCCGTACGCTCCGACCGAGAGCCCACGAAGTCAGAGGTATTGGACCCTCTTTGGCGTTCCGCAAGAACTTCTCCGTGGCGCAGGTCCTGAAGGCAGGTGTCTGGGCCAACCAGACTACCTTCACGTCCTTTCTACCTTCGGGATATTGCCCACAAGTCCTTGGATACTTTTTCCTTGGGACCTGTGTGGCTGCTCAACACGTTGTGTAAGCTTACCCAGCACCCGAGCAGGCAGAACAGCATCGATTCCTGGTGTGACTGTAGGAATGAATGGTTGAATGAGAGTGCGACTGGCTTCTCTTCTCCATCTTTCTCTCTCTCTACCTGTGGGCAGAGGGTCACGGTCGTCACCATGCTGGAAAGGAATCCGATGCAGGTAAGCTACTCAACCGAGCCCCAACAATCTATCCCTTTAGTTAGGGATAGAAGCAAATATCCTCCACTCCCTCCAACAAGGGGGAAGGAGTGGATGCCTACTTGAGACAAACCCATAACTTTATGTTGGCTCCTGTACAGGAACAAGTTCTTGCAATGCTGGTACGAAGAAATACGCTTGCCTCTCTCTTAGTACTTGGCTCAGAGGTCTGACCATTGATCCTGCGGTGCACACCCCGATCAATCGGACAGAGTTTGGATCCCTCCCCGTTGCTCTTACGACCAGGGAGGCATTCCAAGGTTGGACGAACACCAGTCTGTTCACCAAAAAGACTCAGATTCCACCCACCAAGAAAGTGAGTCTTCCTATTGTTAAAGGACGAGGGTTTGTATTACGTATCGGAAACAAATGACAATTTGTCGAAAATTGCATTTTTCCTAACTATACAAACCTGAGGTCCTTTACATATAGCCCACCTCATACCACCCCTCACTCTGCAACTTTTTGCATGGGCCTAAAGCAAAAGTGATTCTTCACCGCCCGGCGTACGCGGCGCGCGCACGACGGACAAGCAGTTAACTACCGTTCTCCCCTTGTTCGAAGCTTACGACCGTCCCAGCTGCCGCTAGTTGTACCTTCCTATTGTTAAAGGACCTCAGGTTTGTATAGTTAGGAAAAAAATGCAATTTTCGACAAATTGTCATATTTTGGACATTCAATACCTAAATTAAGACTAAAAATGCAAAAACCTGTAAATAAAGTGTATATTAGTGTACAAGAAATATTATTACTGTAACGTAAAATGTGGAAGCTTACCTTTCGAGTGAGGCTATGTACATACGTAACTATCCAAGGAAGATTGCTTCTGCCTACGTACTTTTTCACAATGTTCCTGTGTGAGCCTTTTCGGGAGGTGTCTTCTACAAATGATTGCACTTTATGAAAAAGCGGCTTTAATTTCTGCAGTTTTTTTTGTATGTATATGTACGTACGTACACTTAAAAAAATATACGTACGTACTACAACATAACTATCCAAGGAAGATTGATTGCTTCTGCCTACGTACTTTTTCACAATGTTCCTATGTGAGCCTTTTCGGGGGGTGTCTTCTACAAATGATTGCACTTTATGAAAAGCTGCTTAATTTCTGCCGTTCTTCTTTTTTAACTTTTTTTTTTTAACTTTTTTTTTTTTTACTTTTTTTATTTTACGTAGTTTTTTTTTTATATATATATATATATATATATATATATATATATATATTATATATATATATATATATATATATATATATATACAGAATTTCAAAAATTTCTTTTTTTGCACCTCATGACTCTGTCGGCCCTGGGGTCAATCAAAACCCTGTTCAACCAAATGCTCTCTCTGCAACTGATTTGGGTACTGAATGTTCGGCTGCTGACCTTCAACATAAACTGAAGTGCCTTGATTATACGTACAGTTTAAAATACTACATACTGGTATGCATGTTGTAAATGATTGGTCTACACTCTGTTCAGCAGGGAGTGGAGATTCTACCAACCTTGCAAAGTTTCCAGTTATCCCATGAGAGAGACCTTGATCACTTATCCCATGTGAGAGATCTTGGTCACTTTTTTTTTTTTTTTAAATATTAGTATTACGTACACATTGACAATCCCGAAAAACGAATACCGCGGTGCGTACTATAACAATGCTGGTACCGAGTGGCCGAGCCACGCCACCACGTGTACATAGTAGATGCATGATGGGAGAGGGGCGCTGGCCAATAGGAGAGAAGGATTTCATGGCCGCGACTAGCATCAGGAACCAATGGGCAGAGCAGGAGGATGGTGGCGAGACTACTAGTGTACTAAGATGGCGGCGCGCGGCGCGATTTTCAAAATTGTTATAGGGCGAATCTCGGACTTTCAGAAACCTTTCGTATCTTGAAAACTTTTCATATGTGAGCCGTTAAATTTTTCGTATTGGCTTTCGTATCTTGAGTTTTTCGTAAGTTGAGCCTTTGTTCCGACACGGCATACAAACCTTCGGTCCTTTACAATAGGAAGGTTACTAGCGGCAGCTGGATAGGTCGTAAGCTTTCGAACAAGGGGTCGGTAGTTAACTGCTTGTCCGACAGGCGCGCGTGCGCGCGACTGGGAGGTTAAACAAATCACTTTTGCTTTCGGCCTCACAGTGGATGGACTGTGTGTTCGACGCTCTCTGCCCGCTTCTCGTCGTTTTGCTTTCTAGTATAGTATTTGGTTGTAATTGTGTATGAAAGAGTTATTGTAAGTACAATCATTCTCTCTTTTCATATTAATTGCTGCATCAATTAACTATTAATGATGGATCTCCTCGCCTCGCTACCCCACGGAGACTTTGCCTGGGGGGTATCGAAGGGCGTAAATGCGGGGAAGTTCCGATCGTTCCCGGAGATTGACCCTCATATTTTGTGTGCTCGGTGTCGGGGGTGTGCGAAGAATGCACCGAGCCGAGCCCTGTGATGTATGTAATGATTGGTCGGAGGCGCAGTGGACTTTGTATGAGGGCAGGAAGAAGCGAAGGCCTGCCAAAGGATCGTCGGAAAGCTCTCCCGCGACTCCTTTGGTGACGGACACTTCGTCTTCTTTCCTGCCGCCCGCTCAACTTCCACGTCTCGCGCCTTCCCCTTCGGGGGGGGGGTCTAGGTCCTTCTCCTCTCCTGACGTGTCGAGTGTGGAGGAGGGCGCTAGATACCCATGACGTAGAGTTGTACTCTGGGTCCTCTATCCGTTCGTCTTCGCGCGCGCGGGGTAGAGATCCTTTCTAATCACCCGACTTTTGCCTCCTCAGGTGCGGTTGCCGCGAAGGAGACCTCGGACAGGTGTGGGCATCGTTGGGGCTGCAGGGCGTTGCCGAGTGTCCAGGGGCTGCTCTACCATCTCGCTGGCTCCGTGGCGGTCACCCATGCAACGGTCACGACCACCACCACGACCCTTACAACACCCGGCTACGCTTCACCTCCTCACCTGGTGTACACCCAGCACGCGGTCTCTGTGACACCCACTACATCGGTGCAGGGGCCAGTCGCCGTAACTCGGGGGAGTGTGATGCCGCCACCTGGGTTTGCCGTGCTGCCGCGACCGTACTCATGTGCCCGAAGAGCTCGCCCCTGGACCTCCCACCGGTACCTAGGACGTCTGTGCCGCTGGTTCGCCCATCTAGGACCGCCCCCACAGTCTGCCGTACCTGCCGTGACCACCGCTGCCGTTCCTGTACCTGCCTCCTGCTGCTCGTCTGCCGTTCCTGTGATGCTCGCACCTGCTGATGTTGTTCCTGTTCCTGGGCGCCGCTGCTCCCGATGCTGATCTGTTCGGACAGGTGCGTCCGGGCCCTGTTGCTTCGGCAACAGCAGCCCCGGCTCCGTCCTGGATGACAGATCTGACGTCGGTCCTGAGGAGGTTGACAAGAAGAAGAAGAGGAGGAGGAAGGTGTCGGTCGTCGTCTTCATCGTCTTCTTCGTCGTCGTCGTCGTCTGCCCGCCTCTTCCCCTTCTTCTTCTAAGGCTCACCCGCCTAAGAAGAAGAAGGTCGCCTCCCCCCCCCCCACCCCCCCCCCCGAAGAAGTCTCCCTCGGGAACTTCTAAGGGCCCGTCTCGCTCTGGTGAGACGGGGGGTTCTTCCGCTGGTCACCCTGCTCCTTCGGGAGCAGGACCCGTCTCTTCTCCCGCAAGGAGAAGACTACGGGGACCAGAGGGGTGCCGGCTAACACCGGCACTTCCTCACCTGCTGTCAGTGGTTCGGCCACAGCAGCAGGGTCCGGCTCGGCGCCCGCTCGTTCGCGAGAGGTACGAGGTGTACGGTCGCCTACCAGCGACCGTGCAGCCAGGAACCAGACCTCTGAGTCCGCTCAGCGTCAGGTTCACGGCACGGAGCGGAAGACTGGTGACAGCCGCTCACGCGACTCTCACCAGACCAGCTCTCGCTCTCGCGGCGAGCAGCTGGTCTACCGGGCGGACGTGACGGTCCATGACCGGCCACGGGCTGAGGCTGGGAAGAGGTCCCCCCGTCGCCGGCACCAGCCACGGCTGGTACCAGCGAACTGACGCACCGTGAGGATACGCACCGATTCTCACCGTGACAGTGGAGCTCGCCGGTCGCCTGACCGTCGCTCTCACCAGAGAGCGATCGGGTACGCGACCAGCACCAGCTCCTCTGACACACGAGACCGGGGCCCGCCTGTTCTCGGTCCAGCCGTTTCTCCACAGCGAGACGGCCTCGACTAGGTCTGCAGCTCGATCGCCACCCCCCCGCGGGTTGGCGATCGCCTGCAGTCCTCCAAGCCCGCTGGTTCTGCCAGCGAGCGAGGAGAGAGCGTCAGGTCTTCCTCTCCCATACCTTCAACATCCTCGGGTTACAAACCGGATTGGGGCGAGGTATTGAGGAGTGATCGTGAGGGTGCCGCCCCTCAGGATCCCGCCACGTCGTCGTACGTACCAGGCTCGGTTCTCGGACCAGCCAGGTCGTACGCAACAGGTGGTTGGAGGGACCGACCGACCGAGAGGGGGCTGTCGCTGCTCCTCTCCTTGAGGGCGGAGGATGGGTCTAGGGCAGGTGCTCCTGTTTGAGAGGGATCCTGGACGGTCCGACTCCGCAGGATGCAGTCACTCATGAGATCCAGAGGAACTTTTGCCGAGGTTTTATTGCGCTGATTCGTTTCATCAAACAACGACCTCGGGTGGAAGGATCGCCGCTCCCACCCATCCGAGCCCACGTCCCGGCTCGAGTCGTTCTGGGGGCCCGAAGAGGGAACCCAGACCGACGGTGGGTTTGCGCGTTCTGAGCTTGCGGACTCAGTGCTGGACCAGGGTTGAAATCGCTTGTCTCCGGACAAGACGGTTCGCTCAAGTCTGGCAGGTCGAGCAAGCTGCTTCCACCTCCTCTGCTACGACAGCGGCGGTTTTTATACGTGCCATCTGAAGACCCGATGGCCGCCCAAACAGGTGAACCCGGAGTTAGCTATGGCTGACGTCCGGGTGTGTCTCTGCAACAGCTCCTGTCCGAGAACCTGTGGTTCTCGCAGCAAGAGGCACTCGGCCTGGAATCTACCGCCATGGCAGCTTTTCCAGGCCGTCTCCTGGCTAGATCTGTGGTCCCTCACAGTATCTAAGGTCGCAGCCAACTCCGGGGGAATTTCTCCCGAAGATGACTCGGCCTTCAGGAGACTTTTGCCAGTCTGGGGGAAGAGCCATCTCCTTCCTTGCCCACCAGACGGTGAACCTGTGGGCCAACCTGGTTCTCCTCCGGACGAAGGGAGCTGTCCTTACTCGGGTTTTCCAGGGCGGCCGGGCGTGAGGCGGCGTTGGGACTTCGCAAACGGACCTTTACGGAGTTCCGTCTCTCTTCCCAGGAGAGATGGTGGACGCTTGCGGTGGACAGACGGCGCACTGATGACAGTGACCGTCTGGTTCACCAGGCAGTCTCGAAGGCTTCTGGGCAGCCTCGGACTGCGGCCAAGTCTAAGAGCTCGGCTAGCGCTTCCTCGGCGGCTAAGACGGTTGCTGCGTCGAAGCCCCAGGGGAATGACTCTGTCTTCTTCGACTTCTAGCAAGGGGAGCCGTAACCAGCCCTCCTCCCAGCCCTCCTCATCCCGTGGAGGCTCTGGGAAGAAGTCGAAGAAAGGGGGAAACGCTAGGGACGGCGTTCCCCCCTCACCTGCTGCCGGAATGTGGGGGGTGCCTGGCCAGCCATTGGGCAACTTGGCAGCGCTACGGCGCCGAGACCTGGATTGTAGATGTCCTTCGGGAGGGATATCTATTACCCTTCGAATCTCGGCCACCCCTCACCTCCAACCCCCCGGTCCAACAGCAGTCGTACGTTCCAAGGGTCATCGAAGGACGTAGCACTGAGACAGGAGATCAAGACCATGCTGAGCAAGAGAGCTGTGTAGAGATCGTCACGGATCAGTCACCGGGCTTTACAGTCGACTCTTCCTGGTGGAAAAGTCTACGGGAGGCTGGCGCCCGGTGATAGATCTCTCTACCCTGAACCGGTTTGTTCGCCAGACCCAGTTCACGATGGAGACGGCACGCTCAGTGCTCGACTCCATCAGGGGAGAACGATTTCATGCTTTCAGTGGACTTTGAAGGATGCGTATTTCCAAATACCCATTCATCAGTCCTCCAGAAAGTACCTCCGCTTCATCCTCGACGGGACGGTGTGTACCAGTTCAGGGCACTGTGCTTCGGTCTCTCAACCGCCCCACAGGTGTTCACGCGAGTGTTCACTCTGGTGTCTGCTTGGGCCCATTCGCACGGGATACGTCTGATGAGGTATCCTCGACGATTGGTTAGTCCTGGCGAGCTCCCCGCTCGCAGTTGCTACAGGACAGGGATCGACTGCTCGAGTTCTGTCGCGATCTGGGGGATCGTGGTGAACTTCGAAAAGTTCCGATCTCGAGCCCAAGCAGAGGATGAAGTACCTGGGTATGCTGATCGACACGGTAGCAGGGCGAGTCTTCCCCGCAGACTCGCGGATCAGCAGATTCAGGGGGGCAGCCAAACCAGATTCCTGTCTCGGCCTAGGAACAGGTAGCTCAGCGATGGCAAGTCGTGATCGGACACCTATCGTCACTCGAGAAGTTAGTCCCTCACGGGCGTCTTCACCTGCGGTCTCTTCAGTGGAGACTAAAGAGAGTTGGTCGCAGGCGACGGATCCCAAGCTTTCCAGTGTCACTGACACAGGAGGTGAGGCAGGACCTAGCCTGGTGGCTGGACGACAGGAACCTCTTAAGAGGAGTGCCACTGCGCACTCCCCCCCCGGACATGCAGCTGTTCTCAGACGCAATCGACCGAGGGATGGGCGCACACCGATGGAGGAGTTGCTGACTTCAGGAGTGTGGGACGAGAACGACAAGCACCTTCACATCAATGTACTGGAACTCAAGGCAGCGTTCCTCGCTCTCCAAGAGTTCCAGGACCGCTTGATGGGACACTCAGTGGTGTTGATGTGCGACAACACCCACGGTGGTGGCTTACGTCAACAAACAGGGGGGCCTAGTGTCTCTCCCGTTGTACCAGTTGACTCGGCAGGTGCACGAGTGGGCTCAGGCACACTCAATAGAGCTGTCGGCACGCTACATTCCAGGGAAAGAGGAATGTAGTAGCAGACACGCTCAGCCGTCGGGATCAGTGATAGGGACCGAATGGTCTCTACACCAGGACGTGGCGGAAAGGCTCTTCGACCTGTGGGGACGACCAGTCGTGGATCTGTTCGCCACCCGGCACAACAGGAAGCTCCAGGTGTTCTTCTCGCGCTGCCGGACCCATGGGCAGCTGCAGAGGACGCTCTTCAACACCCGTGGGACAACCTCTTCGCCTATGCCTTTCCCCGTTCAGCCTGATTCGCAAGGTGATCAGTCGAGCGCTGGTCACCCGAATCTCAGGATGATCCTGGTGGTCTCCCAAATGGCCCACAGGCCATTTGTATCCGGACCTGCTGGCTCTTCTCGCAGGAGAACCGAGAGAGAGATTCCCCCTTGGCACAACCTTCTCGCCCAGCCACACGTCGAGCGTACCACCGAGCAGTCCAGTCCCTACGTCTTCACGGCTGGCTGTTATCCACCATCTCTTGCGAACGAGAGGCTTTTCTCTGTAGCGCAGCAACAGAGATGGCTGGAAACGTCCGTCAGTCCTCTGCAGCTGTGTACCAGGGGAAGTGGGCCGTCTTCTGTGGTTGGTGTCGTAGACGGGGTCTATCTCCTCTCAGAGCCACTCTTCAGCAGGTAGCGGATTTCCTCGTTTTTCTTCGCCGAGAGAAGCTCCTCTCAGTCCCCACAGTCAAAGGATACAGAGCCGCCTTGGCGCTCGTCCTGAACTGAGGGGGTTGGACATCCTCGAACTCGTTCGAGATCTCCTTGCTTATGAGGAGCTTCGAAAGGTCTTGCCCACCCAGGGAACTCAGGCCCCCTGCGTGGGATGGTGACTCTCGTCCTTAGGAGTCTGACCTCGAACACCGTTCGAGCCACTCGAGAGTCGTCAGACAGGGATCTGACCCTCAAGACCCTCTTCTTGCTGGCCTGCATCAGCGAAGAGAGTAGGGAACTTCATGGTCTTTCCTATGATGTACGACACTCCAGGGGATGGGGATCCGTGACGCTCGATTTCGTCCCGAACTTCGTTGCGAAGACTCAGAAACCGTCGGTCCCTGACGACAGGTTCGAGTCATTCACGATTCCCTCCCTATTGGACTTCACCGATAATGATGCGGATGAGATGCTGCTTTGTCCTGTGAGGGCGCTACGGCGCTATCTGAAGAGAACTCGACACCTCAGGCCTGATGTCGACGCCTCTTCATTAGCACCGGGGTCACCAAGAAAGAAGTATCCAAGAACACTCTTTCATTCTGGCTGCGTGAGGTCATCAGGAGGGCGTATGAGGCTGATGGTAGTGATGACATCCGTACGTCCGTCCGAGAGCTCACGAAGTCAGAAGTATTGGCCCCTCGTTGGCGTTTCGTAAGAACTTCTCCGTGGCGCAGGTCCTGAAGGCAGGGGTCTGGTCTAACCAGACTACCTTTACGTCCTTCTACCTTCGGGATATTGCCCACAGGTCCTTGGATACTTTTCCTTGGGACCCGTGGTGGCTGCTCAACAAGTTGTGTAGCTAACCCAGACCCTCGCAGGCTGAACAGCATCGAGTCCTGGTGTGACTGTGTGGATGGATGTGTGAGTGAGTGTGACTGGCTCTCTCTTCCCATCTTTTCCTCCCCCTCTACTGTGGGCAGAGGGCCACGGTCGTCACTACGCTGGATGAGGACGAGATGCAGGTGAGCTATATGACAGAGCCCCATCCTATCCCTTTCACTAGGGATAGGAGAGAATATCCACCACTCCTTCTACAAGGGGGGGAAGGGGTGGATGCCTACAAGAGTCAAACCCATGACTTTATATTTGCTCCTGTACAGGAACAAAGTTCTTACATTGCTGGTACGAAGAGATACGCATGCCTCTCTCTAGTACTCGGTCCAGAGGTCTGACCATTGATCCTGCGGTGCCACCCCGATCAATCGGACAGAGGCTTGGATCCCTCCCTCGTCTTACGACCAGGGAGGCTTCCAAGGTTGGGCGAACACCAGTCTGTTCACAAAAGACTCAGATTCCACCCACCAAGAAGTGAGTCTTCCTATTGTGAAAAGGACCGAAGGTTTGTATGCCGTGTCGGAACAAATGACAATTTGTCTAAAATTGCATTTTTCCTAACTATACAAACCTGAGGTCCTTTTACACATAGCCCCACCTCATGCCACCCCTCACTCTGCAGTTTTTGCTTGGGCCAAAAGCAAAAGTGATTTTGTTTACCTCCCAGTCGCGCGCTCGCGCCTGTCGGACAAGCAGTTAACTACCGAACCCCTTGTTCGAAAGCTTACGACCTATCCAGCTGCCGCTAGTACCTTCCTATTGTAAAAGGACCTCAGGTTTGTATAGTTAGGAAAAATGCAATTTTAGACAAATTGTCATTTCGTATCTCGAGTACCACTGTACTTATTTATTTCCTCTTTGCAGATGTGGGAAGATGCCCTCAAGCTCTGCAAGAACTTGTTCAGCATTATGAAGAGGTCATTCTTAACTATACCAAGCTTGGGGACCTCCTGAAGCGCATGGCTCAGTTTTATGAAAACATCATGAATCCACAGAATCTGAGACCGGAACCAGAATACTTCCGAGTAGCTTACTATGGAAGAGGATTTCCAGCTTTTCTGCAGAATAAGGTGCGTATCCTGTGGAGTTTTACATTTTTACTTGTTTACAAATCGTTATATTTCTGTGCATTACGAGAGAGAATTTTTAGACTTGCACTGGGCTAGTGGTGGATCCATAGTGGTTTGACAGTTATTCATATGTGTACCTTCCATTTGTATCTCCAGTGAAGTAGTATAGGTTTTTGAAGATCTGCTTTCCATTAAGTGTATTGGTTGATCTTTTCAGAGGCAAACTCGTTCTTAAATTTCAGAAAAGACCTCTTGGTGAAAAATGTTGTGATGACTTTTAATGTATATATTGTGTGGTTATAGGTATTTACTGATTAACTGCTGATAAAAGTCATTAGAATATTGAAAAATTACAGTAAATTTTCATATTTGTCCTTATCAGGTATTTGTATCGTGGCAATGGTTACGAAAGGCTTGGCGACTTTACCCCTCCAGAATTCTGGACCAGTTTCCCAATGCCGAGCTAATGAAGAAACTTACACCACCCAGTGATGACGTTAAAGAATCGCCTCAGCAGTGTATGTATATATTATCATATCCCGTAGGGAGGTAGTGCAGACATTAAGGTTCTCTGCAGCATCCCATCAGCCTAGCTGCAACTCTTTCACTCCTTTTACTGTACCTCCGTTCATATTTTCTTCTTTGTCTGACTGTCCATCCTCTACAACTTTCAGCGCTAATCCTTTTCACCATTGATTAACCTCTCTTAGGTCCCAGCACTTGGCCTTTGGCCTAAATTTATATTCTATTCTACATGTTATCATATTGTTCTTTTTTCATTTTTCACCGAGAATATTGAATGAAGCCTTTTTGACGAAGTTATTTAGTTCAAGTTGACTGACTGAATGTCAGCTTTTTCAACTCCCTTAGCATTTCTAAATAAACTTGGCAAATATTGAACAGTAAGTATTTTTATTCTTTTCTTGTTTCCAGTCATCCAGATAAGTAAAGTGGACTGTGTGATGCATGAAGAATCCCTTCCCAAATGCAAATGTGTCAGAGCGATAGAGCGATACTACAGAGCCAATCAAGTCAAGGTCTTCACCTACTCCCGTCCTTTCCATCGGGGTGGCCAGAAGGACCCACCTAATGAATTTGCTACCTTGTGTATTGAGAAAACTACTCGTTTATACCTTATACTCCTTGCCAGGGTATTTTGTGGAAAATGTGCTATTGCTTTGGTTGCATGATTAAATCATCAATAGAAATATTTATGTAAAATTGATATATGTGAATTTCTGTATTCTTTTAGAATACATTTGTGGGGTAAGCTGACCTCTTTAGATTTGCTGTTTGTGACAGATAATGACTATTCTTCAGGTTGAATCACAGTAATACAATAATAGTTTTGTCATCCTGTGTTAATTTTCCATTACATTAGTAGCCATAAATGATGTTGTTACGATATGATTGGTAATTAAAGACAGTAATCAGTATCCCATATGAATTTTAATTTAAATGTAGCCATTGTAAAATAACTAAGTTGTTAAATAGAGATTTTCAAGCCTCATCTAATGTATTACATTCTATTTTCCAAATAGGAATTCTTCGGTGCTTTCCTGTTGTGAAAACCAAGTCTAAAGAGCTCTCTCCTCTGGAGAATGCTCTTGAAACCATGACCAATGTCAATGAGGAAGTTCACGAGCTAGTGAAGAAATACTCTCGGGATTCAGCACTGCATTGGATCCACTCACAAGGAAGCTCTCTGGTATGGTGGACCCTGCAGTCATGGGAGGTATCGCCAATTATGAAAAGGTATGTCTTGGCATTGA
>NC_087204.1:102469533-102509533 GCF_015104395.2 Macrobrachium nipponense
CGAATGCATACACGTTACACAGGGCTCGTTGCGGGAGCACTCTCGCCCCCGACAACGAGTACAAACCTCGTGAGGATTTACATCTACATCCAAGGTCGTCTCCCACGGATGTAGCACCTGCGGTAACATAGATAGATTAGTAGAGGGGTTACGGGGCCCTCACGCACGGGGGGAAGACATGCCCCCCCCACCCCGAACGCAAGGAAGACCCCAAATACAAATACAATGAAGAAGCTGAGCGGGGGGAGGGGCAGGAAGGAAGACGAAGAATCGGCTACCAAGGGAGTCGCGGGAGCTTTCCGACGACTTCCTGGCAGACCTTCGCTTCCCCCACCCCCACCGCCACCGCAGTGAAAAGTAATATGAAAATGAAACAGAATACTGCCCTTGCGATTCACTTCATAGAACTTAAATGAGGAAAAAGATCAATTCAGGGTAAGAACGGAAACTTGATCTAATAATATGATGCTATCATAAAAAATATATGAAAATGAAACAGAATACTGCACTTGCGATTTCATTTCACATAAAAAATCGTAAGGATCAATTCCCGGGTAAGAACGAAAATTGATCCAGATTAAATTCATGCAATCAATAAATGAAAATGAAAAGAATATTGCAATTGCGAATCCACTTTCATTGCATTCTATTATACAAAATTAAAAGTTCGTGCCGAGCGCAGTCACACTCTCGGTAACGAACGCACAGGGCAAAAATATAATGAAAAAAGTACTTACATTTTTCAATTACACCCTTCGCCCAAATACATGACTCGGCGCGAGCGCGCCCGCCCTCGGCACCGAGACATAATTCAAGGGTCATAATTAAGTAATGAAAATGAAAACATGTACTTACAGTTTCATTTTCAAGTCAAACAAACCATTAGTAGAAAACACAATATAAACAAAGCATACGACGATGAAGCGGGCAGAGAGCGATGACGAACACGTCCTTCACACCCGCGGCCGAAAGCAAAAGTGATTGTTTACCTCCCAGTCGCGCGACGATCGGACAAGCAGTTAACTACCGTCTCCCCTTGTTCGAAGCTTACGACCGTTCCAGCTGCGCTAGCTACTTCCTATGTTAAAGGACCCGAGGGTTTGTATTACGTATCGGAACAAATGTACTTTTCTTGGGGTTGTACACATTGATCGTACATGGTCCACCCCTGTACCATGCGGTGTTTTACCCTATGGCCAGACCCTCGGACTGTCCCTAACCCCCTCCCCAACCCAGAAGTAGGTGAGCCGTGACCGGTCAAGCAGCATTCTACCTAGGCTACCCCTCGACAGTTTTGACAGGCCTACTGGAATACTAAATAGGCTAGGTACCAGTAGGATAATGGCGACGCCTACTCTGACATAAGTAATTTAAAGAGGGGAAAGTGGGTTAAAATGTTCCAAAATATGTAAAGATATTATAAAAGACAAAAAATATATATGAGTCCTACGACGGGCATCGGCCTCCTAGGTACTACCTACCTATACCAATGGGTACCTCATACCCTACTCTATAAATCCCACCTCACTCGAAGCTTACTACTTTAATTAATAGAACTCACTGTTCCTGTTTGGTGACGAATTTGACGAGGACATTCGGGTGCAAGGTCTCGCTCAACTTCTTTAGGTTCTTCGCCATGATTTGCTCGAAAGTGACGGTCAAAATATTACTTATAAAGTCACATTTAATTGGAAACGACT
This sequence comes from Macrobrachium nipponense, assembly GCF_015104395.2. Taxonomy (NCBI): domain Eukaryota; kingdom Metazoa; phylum Arthropoda; class Malacostraca; order Decapoda; family Palaemonidae; genus Macrobrachium; species Macrobrachium nipponense. The sequence continues at coordinate 102,471,234 of NC_087204.1, forward strand.
GCGAGAGACCGGATCTTCTTCCCGGAAGTTCTCAGGAATCGAGATGTCGCTGGGAGAGGTGATGCTATGTAACGGCACCTCCTCTTTTTCGGAGATTTTTGTATTTCTCGTCTGAATTCTTTTGTATTCTGATGGGTACGTCGTTTAAATGGAAGAAACTGGCTTTTCTTATCTTTTTCCATGGGGGAAGAACGATTAAGCGTAAATTTTTGAACCATTATTTATGGTAACTGAATCTTTTTCGGATGTTTTATTTCTCATCCCATTTTTCGTCTGAATTTTTTGTATTCTGATGAGTGTGTCGTTGAAATGGAAGAAACTGACTCTTCTTATCTTCTCTTCATGGAGTAAGAACGACTAATACAGAAAAATTGAGTATGATTAAGTTTAAAAGTTTTAAGACATTACTTATGGTAACAATCTTTCTGGTTGTTTTGTATTTATCATTCCCTTTTTTGTCTGAATTATTTTGTATTCTGATGGGTAGCCTACGTCGTTTAAATGGGTGAAACTGGCTCTTCTAAGCTTTTTTTCATGGAGGAAGAACGACTAATAAAGAAAAATTAAGGGTAATTAAGTGTAATAGTTTTCAGTTGAGAGAGAGAGAGAGAGAGAGAGAGAGAGAGAGAGAGAGAGAGAGGAGAGAGAGAGAGAGAGAGAGAGAGAGAGAGAGAGAGAATTACCACTGTCATATGGTCTTCAGTTGCAATACTGTGCAATTGTATACATATAGGGTATCTTTTGTGGCTCGTCTGGTCATTACCATTTTGCTTTTTATTCTTATATTTATGCATCATTCATTAGTTTTTTAATACATTAGATACATAAACTAAGTATTCAACTCAAGAGGTCATTTGTGTGGCTTGATCTTGAACATGTAGTTCCAAAGCTATGATGAAAAATTTTTTTCTCGCAAAAGCGCTATCTTGGTATATTTCAAACAAAATGTTTTTGTTCGAATAATGACATGTCTGTATTGGACTGGCCGCCTTTTTTTGGTGGATTCTAACAATTTTAGGGACTTGGTATGTTTGCACTATTATGATTAATACTAGTTGCAACTTTAGTTGAAAAAGCAGAATGCTACATGCCTAAGAAACCAATCGGGGTTAGAAACACCATACCGAAATGAAGAATAAACTGTAATAAAGCATTAACAAAATAAAGAACTAGGATTTGGGGTAGGCAACCATATATGTACTACAAAGCAAATTTCTGTACCCATTTTTTTCACACTACAGAAAATCCACCACCTCCCTTAATTTCTTAGTTGAATACTACAGAAGTGTCCATAATTTAAGGTCAAATTATCTTTTAACTGACAAAGTTTTAATGTGAATTTCCAATTTAAGCAGCGTTGGAAAACAATAAAGTTTTGCACAGCGGGGAATTATATTAAGTTTTCCACAGCGGGGAATTATATTACGTTTTCCACAGCTGGGAATTATATTAAGTTTTCCACAGCGGGGAATTATATTACGTTTTCCACGACGGGGAATTATATTATGTTTTCCACAGCGGGGAATTAACACACGTGAAAAAACCCACTGACAACTACTGTTCATGGTAAGCTCAGTAACAAGTCACCTCAAGCAGGTTTGAATGACTATTATTTTCCATCTTCCAAACCACTGACCATCACAAGCCAAACCTTTGACACACACAAATCTTCACATCTAAAGACCGGGGTCACTGTAGCCACTGCCAGAACAGATTTAGAATCCAGTCTGGCTAACATGACTTTTTCTTCATTAAATCTCTGAGTAAAGTTTAGCAAGGGAAGCTTACAGATTAAATAGAATAGAATATACAATTCATGCCAAAGGCCAAGTGCTGGGACTTACGCAGTCATTCAGCACAGAAACAGGAATTGGCAGCAAAAAAGGACTGAAAGGTGTGACAAGAGGAAAACCTCAAAGCAGTTGCACTATGAATCACTTGTTAGAAGAGGGTGGAAAGCAAGATGGAAGAAAGAGAATACGAACGGAGGTAGAGTAAAAGGAGTGAAAGGGGTTGCAGCTGGGGACCAAAGGGAAAAGCTTAGAATATACTACATCTCTGGTTCTGTAGTCAAAGCTCAGCAACTGGACAGACTTTACAGGGACTAGACAAGATAACTGTTTACCATTTCAGTTGTATATGAAGGTGTGCACCTTTCCTCTTATGGGCTATTATCATTTTTGACCTAGATTCCATATTTCGGCTTATTCTAGGGAGGGAGACCAAGAAAGAAATGGAAGGACTGTGTGAGAGGAGACTTATGTGATGTGAGAAGGGAATTGATGAGGCAGAAGCGCAGGATAGAAATAGATGGAAATGGTTCCCATATAAAAATGGGAACCAATAGGGAAGAAGAAGATTGTTTTTGACCTAGATAGTTCTGTAGTCTGAAATTTTTCAATTTTTCATATTTGGGTAATTCATTCTTATAATTTTTTTATCAACAACAACAACAACAACAACAACAACAACAACAACAACAACAAACAATAATAATAATAATAGTAACAATAATAATAATAATAATAATGATAGGAATAATTTTAAAAAATTAGAAGTATTAGTATACATCATGCAATGTGAATCTTTCATTTGTCACATTATTTTCTTTATGTTACATACAATACAAATAAAAAACATTAAATCCACATTGCAATATCAGCTAGTGACAAATCCTTTAAAAGAAAGAAAATTCATGGCTAGTTTAGTTACAATACCTACAAAAATAAAGTTGTTCTCAGATGCTACAACCCACAACAGCGGGGAAATAGTTTGAGAATGAATACCTCAGTTGATTTAACCTTTTTGTTCATAGCAAAAATATTATAAATAGAAAAGTTACTCTAAGGCTATGCCCACATAATCGAACTTTGTTGGATGCGATGTCAAAAGTGGAGAACCAGCAGCCAAAGTTCTTTGCTTCTGAAGTCACATCAAACAAAGTTCGATCACGTGGATGCAGCTTTACAGAAAAAAAATGCAAGGTTATGACAAAGGAAAACACAAGACTCTTATAAAAGTTTTTATGTATGAATACACAATAAATGGAATACATTTCACCAAAGACAAAGAACAAAAACAGGTCTTAGTTGAAGTACACTTACATGACAGAGATATTGTAGACGAGGTACAGCCTCGCGTACTTCAGGAGCTCCCATTGATGGCAAGACTGATTCTATCATGTGCCTTAAACAACAACTATCACAATTTGTTCCTGACAGATGTCAAAACTTGGCAACTGTCTCCTTTGCTTTGTCACCATCAGTGTACATACTAAAGTAGGGGTATGTGGATGTTAAAGTGTGTGTGTGTGTGTGTGTGTTATCATTATTCTGTTTTTGTTAATACCAGCTATGAGCACCATATGCAAGAGCTGTCTGTTGTACTATTCCACAGAGATTAAGTGGATGGATCATATAGTAATGACTTCCGCAACTGTGATCTACTATATTTCATATAAGATCACTCTTCAATTCTACAGATTTTCAATTGGAAAATGACATACGTAACAAAATCTGAATGTCAAAGTCTTAGGCCTTTTTCAAAGAAAACCACATGAAGAATCATCTCAGTGACCTCTGTTGCCACCACAGAGTTAATATTTATTCAAATATGCATTCCTTACTAAGAGTACTTTGGCGTTCCTTGTTCCAATATCCTGAATCCTTTAATATGACAGATTCTTCAAATGATTTCTCTACTTAAGAAACTTCATGACTCACACAATGTCTAAATCCCTCAAAACTTGCACAAGGAACCAGCTCACCTTAAAACAATAAGTAATAGATAAAAAGCAAAATATATCATCTATCAATACTTAGAACCTATTCAAGTTAATTCAAGAAGATGCATGATCAACTAACTTATGTCCCCAAAAAGGGAATCATTTTTTAATGAAACAGGAGGAGGAGGAGGAGGAGGAGGAGGAGGAGGAGAGGGAATCCTACACCCGGAAACCCCCCACCACGCCCACTTTGAGAGAGAGAGAGAGAGAGAGAGAGAGAGAGAGAGAGAGAGAGAATCATCTACCAAAACGTCACTCAACTAATTAAGGTAAGGTCCAGGGTTCTTCAAAGACTCCTTTGAATTCAGGGAACAAAGGAATGAAAGGAGGAGGAGGAGGAGGAGGAGGAGGAGGAGGAGGAGGAGGAGGTGGGAGGAGGTAGGAGGAGGAGGAGGAGGAGGAGGAGGAGGAGGAGGAGGAGGAGGAGGAGAAATAATCAATCAAGGTCTAACAGCTTTTGCCCCATGAAATATCTAAAGGCTTGGGTATGAAATCAAAGTCTCCATATCACTAACCTATCATACCAATGTTAATCAAATTAAATGTCACATGAATTTAAGAGAGCTCATTAATTTGTAGGTTTCAGCAAACCTGTCTCATCACAGGCATACTTCAGTCTCTTTGCATGCATATTGAAAAATTACTACATAAAACAAAATCTTAACGCTAATATAAACCACTATTAAGCAAAGCCTTTTTTTAATGGTACAGTAATATACTTTTGTAATAGTTGAGTTAATGAATGATATGAGAATAACAAACCCTTTCTGTAATACTTGAGTTCAACAAATGGAGTTCTTTATTAGTAGTCCCGAAACTCTTTTAATTCATAAGGATTTTCAAGAAGAAAAATGTTGCAAAAAAATTTCTAAATTAATATCTACAATCTAAATTTATAAAGTTCATTCTTAGCATAATTTCACTGTGCTATGGTAATGGCAATATATATACGTTAAGTAATGCCATTCTTAATGGATAGCTAGCCAAACACACTTCACTTCAAAGTATTTAGTCATTGTCTGAGTCATGAGATGAGATAAACCTCCCAATACTAATCCATAGGCACTTTGCCCATGTTAGAAACTTTTAACAACCACCCTGAACTTCACAAATCAACTCTAACTATATAAAATAACATGAACAGCAGTAAACAAAAATTAAAAAAAAATATTTAAATGCTCATTAGAGTTCATTTTACATAGAAAATATTTAACTACCTATCTCCATCACTTGTGGAAATGACCAATCACATCACTTGCAATGTCTAGGAGACAATTATATTGACAGTATATAATACTGCATATAGCGCTAGTTCAGAGAATAATGACTTTAAGCAAGAAAAATTACAAACATAAAAAAAACTTTGAGTTATGAGTTATGTCCATCTACTGCACAATAGTATTCATCACGAATTACCTTTTGCAATTCAGAAAATTTGGCATCTACCAGCCACTGAACTGTAATATGTCATGACTACTGTCACATACAGTTGACATTAAGGAATAGCTAACTGTAAACTGACCACGAAAACTGCCAACCAATCAGAATTAGCAAATATAATTGAACTTACAACATGCTTTAATAGCCAGAGATAACTTGCTAATGATTTGCTGATTTGAAAAGACAAAATTATGTGTAATGCATTTGTCCACATAAACAAACCTGAGAGGTCTAGGATTAATTTCAAGATAAAAAAACTACAATATTCTATTTACTTTCTATAGATGCTAAGTTATAATCCATACAAAAAACAACAGACACAAAAGATGTGAGGGCCAAACATTCCCAGGTTACTCCAACTCGACCATGCAACTAATTCCAGGTCAGACTTAAACATCACTGCACTTCCCAGTTTCTTAGTGGAATCTTCAATCAATACATCCAACAAAGATCTATGGTAGCACCTTACACATAAGACAATTTTATTTAAGTACTACTGTTTGATATGGAAACAAACTAGTATAACAAAATGACACATTTTCCTTTTGTATATACATTAGAAATGCTTTTAATTTCATTATGAAGCACTACATTGAAAGCAAAAGGACCTGCTTGCTAACTTATTCAAGATCGAATGACTAAATCTTTTCAGTCTGATGGTGAAGAGTTTTGAAAAATTAAGATTGAATGGAGGAGTAAGTACCTGGGGTGATTTTTACACATCAAATCATGATAAATTATTGGGTTTATTTTTATGTCTGGTATCCAAGCGAATCCTTTAGCAACCACTGAGAAGAGAATGTCCTGCTAATTCTAGTTACCTTAATGCCATTATCATGTTAACCCTGGCTATATATGCTGTTTCTTACACCTTAAAAATGTGAACTCATGATAACTGCTTTTAAAATACAATCCCTCAAATTATAACAACCATAGAGAATAATAATCTTAGCAAATAGGTAAGGCAAAAAATGTGTAACGTTAAAAAATATATGTATTTATGTTGGTCAGAATTTTTCTCAATACCTCAAAAGCAAGACAGCGCTTGCTAGAGTATAGAATGCTTCTCTATGCATGTCAACAGCTTTACATGTAAAAATAACAATCTCTTATAAAATAGGATATCATATCAATGTAATAATGAAGATATATAATACATAAATACAAAAAAAAATTTGAGAAACTGAGATAATTTGCATAAATCAAGGAATATGTCCAAGTGCCAGTGAAGCACCTATGTACCTCTAAAACAATATTGTCGGTATCCTCAATGTTTTACAATAAATAATTTAACCCAAGGTCAAAGAAATAGCATAATGTTTTAACAATAACAAGTGCACTGCAGTTAAATGAAAATTTGAAAGTCCTCGATAAACTTACACACTTCATACACCTTGTTTTGAAGCAATCATAGAAACGATACATTTTTACAAAAAAAGTACAGTACAGTATTGTCAGTGAAGAGACTTATTAATTTCTTTAGCTCATTACCAGTACATAATTCAGAACAGTAATACTGCACCTTACCTCCTTCACTAAAGTTGAACTTGCAGGTTATAGGCTTGTATCATAGGCCTATATGCACTGTACAATGAAACATTTTTAAGTCACTGATATGCAACAAACTTCATGAAGTTTGATGTGCCACTACAATTTGTTCTCCATATTTCAATTTCACACTGTATCACTTTTTATTGGCCTGTAAATGATTTGGTGCATCAGCAAACACATATTTGAGACGGAAAGCTTCAGCAACTAGGAGGCTGATCTCACTGTCAGACCAGTAAGATGTTGGCAGGTTCTGGAGCAGCAGCATTAGACCCTGAAGATACATGAACTTTAAGAATAACTTTCAAGCATAGAAAATTGATAATGTCTGGTGCATGTGTTTTGTATGTGGCACACATTGGAGCCAAACAACATATTGCAATAAGCAAAACATCATTACGTATTTGCTTTAAAATTACTGAAATTAGATTTCTTACTTAATACTCAAGAACTGTACTTCAAAAGAGGTGGACCTCCAGAAGTACATTCACCTAATCATCATTATAAACATTTTTTAAAATAAGCTTTTTCCCTCTATGGGGTTAGGCATATAATGAGTTCTCTCCATTCTTTGCCCCGTGCTCTTTCAGCCATATTTCAACAGGTGTAGAGCTTCATCTCCTCCAAGTAAGAAACAACAAAAAATTCCAATAGAAGACAATACCTGGAAGTCTCTCTGAGCCATTAGCTGCTGGGAGAAATGCTTGAGGAAGGCTGCAGCAACATACAACACAAAGTGAGAGAACCCGTTAGGCTCTGAGTGCAAGGTGTCCCACAGACGAACAGTACATCCAAGTGGTAGTTCTCTCATTAGTAGGTTGTTGAACCATCGAAAAGAAAACTGGAGGTAGTCGATCTCATGTTTTTCTAGGTGGCGATGAAGATTGACTGTAAAAATTGGAAAAAACACAATGGATGAAGGATTTCTTAGCTTCTAGAGTTTTGCATTGTATATGAAAATTGCAATCATTGACCTATCCTACTGGATAGGTTAATGACAGTAATATTGCTCTCTCAGTATTGCAACATAATACATACACATATTTTACCTCTAATAGTATAAACAAAACAAAAAAACAGAAATAAGCTTATCAAAGCATTACAACTTCTGTGTCTTTGTAGTTTTTTACTTTTAATATTCCAAATTTTATCATGTTTGCTATATGTGGTTGCTATCTTGTAATAATGAACCACAATTACTGGATAGTCTGAGATAACTGATTGTATACCATTACATAAACTTGGGTATAGTTAACTACTTCACTAACGATGTGGAAGGCAGGGCCAAGAGGATGGTATGTACATACATAAGAGTATAACTAACTCTACAAACTCATTTAGAATTATCAATATGTACAGATAATAATGTAATAATTTTCACTAAATGTCTTCAACAAGAAGGTGTTTGTGAAATAGATAAGTATTAAAATTCAATAAACAAATGTGGCCTACTTATCAGCAAGGGTGGAGTAATGGTTTTTTAGGCGTTAAGTTTACATCTAAATTAATTGGTTCATTAACTCTTAGCAGAAAATTAAGAGTAATTATTCTCATAAAAAGATCACCCCCATCCATTTAATGACGAGAGAGAGAGAGAGAATATGCTGTTCTCCTTCCAACTAAAATAGATTATAACAGTTCATAATTCAGATTGTTTATGTACAAGTACTTTTTAGGTAAAACAACTTACTATCAATTCTCTTCATTAATTCCCTGAGTTGTTGCACCTTAGTCTGAATTCCTGGTTGGGCAAAGGTGTAGTTATCTTGGATCCCGTCAAGAAGTTTAGACATGCACCAAAAGCTATCCGCTTCCACAATAGCACGATCCTCCTCATTAACTAGTTCTATGTCATACGTGTCCAATTTTTCATCTTGGGAAAAAATAAGGAAGTTGTCCTAATTAAAAGTATGGCATGTGTCACTATGACATATGTAGCTTACAGTCTCTAATCGTACATGACTAGAAAGCAAACTTCATAGTTTTAAAGACCATTAAGTGATAGGCCATGCTGGGTCTTTACTGTTGACTATCTGATATCTTAGCTGGAGATTTTGTCTATCATCTAAATGTTTTTTTCTTTTTTTAAACATTCAAATGTTACAATGAAGATCACAGCCTTTACTGAATTCATTCTATACATCTCATGGCATTCTTAACAAGTACCTACCCTTTGGAACTACTTCATAGAGGAAGACAACAAAGAAGGGTGTTACTAGATCATTAATCCCTTGGACATATCCAGAGGCAGGATGTCTAATGGCCCAGATATACAAGATTCTTTCAAACATTTCTTGTACAATAGTTTGTTGAAAGAGGGGAACCAGCGGAGACATCCTTGGGATATCTATATGAATCTGAAACAAAGCAAATTTCAAATAACAATACGTACCATGTAGCAAATACTATAACTATCACCTTTCCCTCCCTCCCCATACATCCTCATGAAACTTCCAGATTCACAAACTTCAACTCTTGCAAAATCACTTACATATCACCTACACGTCCCTCTTTAACATCACTTTTCTCTAACATGATCAAGCCACATATGATCTCCCCTTCAACTATAGAAATGCCTTTCATTGGCAGTTAAGTTTTTAAAACATAAGACATATTTCTATACAGTCCATCAGTCATACACAGCCTTTAAGAACAGACCCTGGATACATAAATTCTTGTTTTGTAGATAGAAGCAGCAAAACAACAAGAGCTGCCATTTACAGACATGACCCTTGAAGTTATCAGTAGGTGACAACTATCATCCTTATTGTTTTGGTAATTGGATGTGACACAAAGGCAACGAGGAGTTGGGAGGCAGGGGTTTTGTGTATGACTTGAAGGGTTTGTATGAAAAACAGCTTTGTTAATGAAATGGTCTGTACAATACTGAGTACAACAATGTACATATTCTGACACAACTGTATAGAATGCTAACCTGTCTAAATGTATCTTGATGTATGTCTTCATGTCTAGTCTCGTAATACTGTTTAACAAAACTCCAGTATTCTTCACGTTTTCGTTTCAATGTTTCTTCTCGTCGTTCAACATTAGCAGGAAGATAACCCTGGGAAATTAATAAAAGTCAGCAATTAATATTATCTTTACAATCCTGATTACAACAGCTATTCAAGTTTTGATATTACTACACTTCTTTGAGCCAGAATTCAATTACTTTGAAGAACCTTACATTATTTAAACTGCATATCTAAGATAACAGAGAAATTAAAAAGCAATTCCACTTTATATGTTTCTATTCTTGAATAAATAGTAAAACAATACTGTAATATTATGATGCATTCACAGAAACTTGCCAAAACAGTTGAAGAGAAACTATCAAAATTCACATAATTTTTAACAGTAGTAATATTACAGTATATGTATAGAAAGGAATACAAGAGAATATAGAATTTAGGCCAAAGGCTAAACTTGGGGACCTATGAGGTTATTCAATGCTGAAATGGAAACTGGGAGTAGAAAGGTTTGCAAGGTGTAACAGGAGGAAACCTTTGCAGTTGGACTTTGCATACATTGTTAGGAGAGGATTAAAAGTAAGATGGGAGAAAGTAAATATCAATGAAGGAGATACAGTAAAAGGAATGAAAGGGGTCAAAAGAAATGCTGAAACAAACTAATTTAGGAAATAACACTCGAGTACTCACATTCAGGAGCCTCCACGAAATCGCACGGACAGAGGGTGGTATGCCCGACCAGGAAAGTTCTCGTAGTTCAGGAAGGTTGGTGTTACTACTTGCAATTAATTCTAGAAATTTATCTTGTTTAACTACGTCTCTTTCACTACCTGGAAAATTTGGTAACAAATATCGTTAAACACCTCGATATAAACAAATGATACTTTTCAATATTTCCCTTGCTATAAACAAAGGACTACATATATATTCTCATAACCAAAATATACATTTTCAAAACATAAAATTTATTGGAATTCCTTACATCTGTTTCTCTCGATAATGTGCATACAGTATATAACTGAAGATTACAGAATATCTTATACTTTGCCTAATCATTGCTGAAGCTGCAGCCTTCTAAAAAAAAAACCAATCTTAAGAGCCCCAGGCAATATATTATTCTAAACCTTTTGAAAATAATCACTGTATGTCCCTTTTGATGACAATTATAATTTATGTTCCTTTTGCCACAATAAAAAACAGGTAATGGACAACCTATACTACTCCAACATCAAGAAAATAAAACAACTACTACTGTATTACATACTTGGCGTTTGCAGAAATGTACGGTAAAATCTGAAAATATCAAACAACGCTAAAGCTAAAGCACAACAAAATGGCAAACGGTTGTCACCTTAGCTAACTGGTATTAAACTCTAGAAACCTATAACCTACAAGAACTACCTTAGTTTCAAATATCTTCTAAGTAAGAGCAAATATTCCTATTCAAGTATTCCAAATAGAGAGCTGCAATTCTATACAGAAAATTCTGAACTGAAAATTCTTAACAATTACCAAGTATTGATCACACGGATTAAATCAGTAAAATTGCCCTAATCTACAACAAGTGCCTAGTTTTTGACTGGTACATTGATAATACATACACATTAATTTAAATCAGTAAAATTGCCCTAATCTACAACAAGTGCCTAGTTTTTGACTGGTACATTGATAATACTACACATTAATTTATGTATGTCAAACGCTCTTGTCATTCAAGTACAATAACATAGCCCTGGCATTAAAAATGTTTTAAAGACATAACAGTATATAAAACAAATTTTCATACCTAAAAATGTTGAACGCAGTGCCGTACATGCAAATTATGACCTTAAATGCAAAGTACTGTAGTAATCAAAGTATCTTCTATACAGATAGGTACATAAGATATATAAGAGCAATCCAAAGCCAATAATAAAATGTGAAGGAAAATCATTAATATAGTACCAGTGCAGATAAAAGGAATTCCAATGTAACATAGAAGTTAGCATGTTTACTTTGCTACCGCAAATCTTTACACGAGAAAAGTTTAGAACAGCTAAGACACATTACCAAGTATAGCACTGTAATTGTGATTAATGCATCTATGGCAACACACTGCATACACTTTACAAAATATTCTTTTTATCCCAACTGGGTAATTCTGATATTAAATCCATCCTTTTAACTCACATTAGCAAATGATTTGTTCAGTTATTATGGGTGTAGCCATAAATACCCAAAAGAAAATAATAGTACATAGCTATGTAAGTACTACAGTACTGAACAGCAACTAATAATTTTTACTGAAGATTTTTTACGCAACAAATGAAAATGTTTTTTTTAACATTTAAAAACATTTGGATCATCAACACTTTGTGCTTGAGCAAAATGAGATGTAGTATTTACAGAAAAAAAATCTAACTAAATTTTCTAGTAAGAGATTCGGTATCATTCAGAATAGTATTGCGTATAGTACACAGGTTTTAAGCTAGTAATAAGTGCCAGTACTATTCAGTCTACAAAATACCAACTACTAACGGCAACAATCTTAAGTTTTGTCATCTTAACCCTCTTACGCCGAAGCCCAAAAAATCAAAACCTCTCCTGTATGCCGGCGCCGGTTTGGAGTGAGCGCGGAACAGGAAAAAATAATTTTTTCAAAAAATCACAGCGCGCTTAGTTTTGAAGATTAAGAGTTCATTTTTGGCTCATTTTTTTTTCATTGCCTGAAGTTTAGTATGCAATCATCAGAAATGAAAAATAATATCATTATCATATGTAAATAATGCGATATATGGTAACAAAAAAAAAAAATTCATAGATAATTGTATTCAAATCACGCTGTGCAAAAAACGGTCAAAGCTAACGAGTTACTTTTTTTTTTTCGTTGTATTGTACACTAAATTGCAATCCTTTTGATATATAATACATAGTAAAACAATAAAAGCAACACCGGAAAAATATTATCACAAAATGATGTACGAATTCGTAACGCACGGACGTAAAAAAATGTTATTTTCAAAAATTCACCGTAATTCTTAAATAAATGTTCTAGAGACTTCCAATTTGTTTCAAAAAATTAAGACAAATGATTGAATATTACGATACTGTAAGAGTTTTAGATTAGAATTGCAGATTTCGACCATTTCGGACGAGTTAAATTTGACCGAATGTCAAAATTTTAATATATATTTTTTTATATGCACATATTTCGAAGATGGAAAAAGCTACAACCTTCAATTATTTTTTATTGTATTCTTCATGAAATTGCGCACATTTTGATATATGAAACTCTATAAAAAGGCTAATATGAAAAGGAGCAAATATTAGGATAATGTGATGTACGTATTTCGGAGACTTGCGGCCGCGAATCGGCGCGCGGAGTGAAGGTAAATATATTTTTCAAAATTCACCATAAATCACAATATTGTTTTAGAGACTTCAAATTTGTTTCAAAAATGAAGAAAAAAATGACGGAATATTACTAGGCCGTAAGAGTTTTAGCTTACAATTGCGTTTTTCAACTATTTCGGTAGAGTCAAATTTGACCGAACGTGGTTTTTTTTTGTCTATTATCGTGATTTATATGCAAATATTTCAAAAAAAGAGAAAAGCTACAACCTTCAATCATTTTTAGTTGTATTCTACATGAAATTGCGCACATTTTCATATATAAAACTTTATGTAACAGCTAATTTTAAATGGTGCAAACATTTCGACAATCGCACAAAAAAATTCTGATTTTTTCGGAAGAGTTACAGCGCAAACGTAATGTTTTTTTTCATAAATTCACCATAAATCGAAATATTGTGCTAGAGACTTCCAAGTCGTTGCAAAATGAAGGTAAATGATTGAATATTACTAGAATATAAGAGTTTTAGCTTACAATTGCGTTTTTCGACCATTTCGGTAGTCAAAGTTGACCGAAAGTTGAAATTTTTGCACTTAACGTTATTTATATGAAAATATTTCAAAACTGATAAAAGCTACAGCCATGGGTTGTTTTTTGTTGTATTGTGCATGAAATTGCACACATTTCCATATATAAAACTTTATGTAACGGCAAATTTAAAAGGGTGCAAACATGAGGACAATAGCACGAAAAAATTTATCGGAAGAGTTATCGCACGAACGTAAGGAAAAAGTTTTTTCATAAATTCACCATAAATCGAAATATTGTGCTAGAGACGTCCAATTTGTTGCAAAATGAAGGCAAATGATTGAATATTACTATATATAAGAATTTTAGCTTACAATTGCGTTTTCTCGACATTTCTTGTAGAGCCAAAGTTGACCGAAGGTTGAAATTTTTGCACTTATCGTTATTTATATGGAAATATTTCAAAATTGATAAAAGCTACAATCATGAGTATTTTTTTGTTGTATTTTACATGAAATTGCGCACATTTTCATATATAATACTTCATGTAAAGGATAATTTAAAATGGTGCAAAAATTATGTCAAAGTGACGAAATAATTTCAGAGATGTGTCACTGATACTTTTTAGTGCGATAAGAAAGAAATTCGCGCTTGCGCGCCTGCGTAGCGATTGTAAACAAAACAACGCCTTGATCCGTGAACTCCCAGCATCCCCCAAGGCGCGTGATACAAAAGTTTTCGGCTGGTAGGCCTATAAGTATTTTTGGTTACTGTGGTAGTGTTTAACACTCGCCCCAGTTCTATACCGACACCTTTTATTTAGGTGAGCGAGTCAGAGACTTCTGACATGTCCAATTTAGCAGTTCTCTGGTATCATAGCAATATTTTACTAGAAATAGTGCTAAAGAGGACACATTTCACTGGGCGACACGGCTTCCTCGCCCAGAAATAGATTTTTCCTACGTCAAAATCCCTTTTTTGAGCCGACGTATGATACGTCCAATCGGCATACGGGAGACATTTTGACTCGACGTTTAATACGTCCAATCGGCGTAAGAGGGTTAATCCAGTAATCATTCCATAACAAAAGACGCATCTGAAAATCTTCACAACTGTTAAATTACCCAGGGAGAAAAAGAACGAAAACTGTACAGGATTTCCAAATTTTTATATGTACTTTTCACTTTTGTTAAAACTCTGTGCCAAGTAACTGCATTATTACTGTCAATACATATATTCCAAGCATGCAAAATTCAAAAATCACAATTACAAAACAGCAACGACCACTACACTATTCTCTACGTGGGAGAGAATTTGACTCTTTTGACAGTATGAGGTGATGTGAAAGAGGGACAAAAAGTGTACGTGAACAGGGGAAGAGAGAGATTCAGGTAAGTGTCAACTGGAAGGTGAAGAAGCACGACGTTAAAACTTTTTACCCGAAGCACTGATGACAGGGGTCCTATGAGTTGCTGCAGAAGGATCTAATCTGGACAGAGGAAGCATCCCCTCTACTGTTTGCCGGGAAATGTAACATCCACAGAATCACAATTAGACATGATGGCAGATGCAATGGAAAGGCAAAATGCAACCCATACTCAGTGATGTTAACCCTTACAAGTCATCGTAATCACATTCACAAATTTAAGGATAATATAAAATCTAATATTTGGTTTCTTGTGAAATTTAAATACAGTGCTTTGCAAATGATTAAATTTCAATGCATGAAAATCATGAAAGCTTTACCAATGTTTTAAACTATTTTAGCCTAAACACTTTTAAATTTGATAGCTTACACCATATCCTTATATGAAGGAACAAGAGTTTGGTTTTGAACTTGTGAAAAATCTGTTTTTTTTTTTTTTATCAAATACTATGCAAAGCTCAATTTTTCAATACATAATACAGAATATTGCAGGAGAGTAAGCTTATCTGAAGTGAAGGGTGTGATCATCATAGCATTTCATTTGAAAAAGAGAATACCAACATTTTGCAAATTTAGATAATTCTTGGCTATCCAGATTCAAAAGGCTTAGTAAAAAACTAAATAACTTGAATATTCCTGTTATACCTACTATACCATTTATTTTCAGCTATCATTTGCGCTACTGAAAAAAGTTGATATAAAAATAAAAATATATCAACTAGATGAGATCTTCTGTTCTCTTTAATTACCATCAAAATAATATACTGTATGGTTATAAAATAATAGAGTACGGAGACATCAAATATCTGAGTGAAAACTTTTTAATCCACAACAATTGCACTTCATATCAGAGCCCTAGCAATGTGGAAATGTTTTGATTATTAATTAGTTTGGATAAAATCCTGAATCAAATTTACTAACTTACTCTCATAGGTTGAGCCTGAAGAACTTTTTAATTACAATGAGGAGAGAATATTGGAGAAGAAAAGAGATGAATGTATGGCAGTAAAGTAGAAAAAACGCAAAAACAATGTAAACTAAAGAAAAAAACAACACAACTGGTGGGTGTCTGGACAACGCTTGGATACTTTGGGATGCCCTACAGTGAACCACATACAGCGCACTGCAGGTAAGTTACTTGCATGTGAGCTAACACTCTAACCACTGCAGAGAATGTTATGCTTAAAAAGATACAAAATAAATGGCAACATGATTCCATCTTTACCATATATAATTAAATAATCATACAACACAACCCACTGATTAACTTGTGGCTTTCTTTGCACCCAGGAAGATGGCTAGAATGGAATGATTTTCATAATTCATCTTCATAAGGAACTTCTGAAAGGAGCAGCCCATTTGATATCAAGGTGAAATAAATATATAGAAACTAACTCAATTACTGTCACTATCTTAATTGCACTGTTGCTATGCATCAGAGCTATCTTCAAAGAAGCTCAAAAGAATTTTGCTCGGTTAACAAACTAAATCACAATCAGTGACATTTGTACTGAATGGGGAGTCTCTCTCTAAACTATCTGGTCCTGAAGCTAAGACATTTCCTTTCACTTATATTTCCAGATAATTTAAGGATGTAGTTACAAAAGATGTAATGTGTGAAGGCAAAGGCATACTATAACGATACTGCCATAGATGGAGACTGAGACAAGAGCTTCAGAAAGATTCCATGGACTCTACTTTTGTAAGGAACCTACTGTCATAATATCCACAGACAGCATGAAAAATTACAGTGAAGACAATGTAATGACCTACAGCAGAAAATATAACCAAATCCAAATCTGGCCCAGATAACAAGCCGATGACAGAATCCAAAATAGAAAGAAGGCAGAGAAGTACTGTACAATGAAGTGTACAATGTAGTCTTGGAAACAGCAGCAGCACATTGCAAGATGTGGAAAATTCACACAGTATACAAAACTGACATTTGCTTTGCGAGAAAAAGTAGTCATAACTGAAGGAGAGGAGCTGCTGAAGAAAAACAAAGGGCTGTAATAAAACTCTTGACATTTTTATGTTGTCCAATGTTACAGGATTCATTTGAAAAAAAAAAGAGGAAAATGATTTAATCCAGAGCTTCTTCAACAGTAAACATCCAATCAAACTTGTCAGTAATAATTGTAAGTCCCTCAGTTGCATAGGATGCCATTAATTAAATCTCTGAATTTGTAGCCTCCCAGAAATAAGTTTTAAATTAAGGCAAGAATAAAAAAATAATAACCTAATAAATAGGAGAGAGAGAGAGAGAGAGAGAGAGAGAGAGAGAGAGAGAGAGAGAGAGAGAGAGAGAGAGAGAGAGAAACAATATAATCAATCAGTTGTAAATACAGTGGTCACTGAATTTTCCTATTCATTTTCTGAATCTGTGTCTGCCTTTTCATCTAAGATTATGAATATGGAGATTAATATTTGAACATTTAAAAAATAAGAGGATTTTCTTTCATGACAACCAATGAATGATGTGTGCAAAAAATCAAGAAGTGGAACATTATCTAAAGTAAACTATCATGAGCTGGAAAAGTAGTATAGTAGTAAGTGAATCTGCACTGCATTAGGATCTCACTAGTTGTCACCATACATGATATAACAGCTGTAGAAGTATGGGTGTTGTTGACGGTGCTATGGGAGGTCGTGACGGTTTCGGTGCTCTCTGCTGAAACGAGGGCAGGCGGTATTTGTGTGTGGAGTTCCGCTATAGTGGTAGTATTGGTCCCCAGCTGGCCGGATCGATGACTGTTGATAACACTGAGTGCTGCTGACTGAACCATTCGATTGGATATTTTGACATCTGAAATTGATAATGGTCAAAGACACTGTAAAACATAAGTATAAACCAAACAGTGTACAAAAGAGTAAAATTAGTTTTTTCTTACTAATATATAAATTTTCATAATGAAATGTATTATTTTACTTGAAAATTGTTCAAGATAGCTTATATCTCCTCAACTATTGGCGTGGGGATATACCCTATCTTTACAGTAGGTAGGATTCACCCAAAATAAAAATTTTTCAAACAAATAACACTATATCTACATAACTAAGGATTCCTTTGCAATAAAGTGTCGGCGACATAAGACTTACTTAACATAAACGTGAAATCTAACCTGATATGACACAGAATTCATCATCTCCACAATCCCACGCGTCATTCACAGACTCTTGGTAATCTTGGAAACTATCACCCGACTCTTGCTTTTTTGGTCCGCCATCTTTTCTCGGACTCGACCTGCACAAAACAACGGTAGTGTCAGTGACGAGCTATCAAGTGTCCTTATACACATACGGATAACTGCTCAATAAAAAGAAAAGCTTGAAGGTAGAACACTGGTTATTTGTAAGTAACAATGACAGGCATAGAGCTGTATACTACCATACATCCTTGCATTATTGAGGATGATGAAAACAAAAACACAATCTGCAAAATATTCTGTTGCAAGGGCCCTTTGATATTATCTTACTTGTGTCTTATACATCCCTACCTGAAATAAAAGTTTTCAATTAATGAATAGTAGGAATCAGAACATCACATATTCAGTAGAACTGTTTAGCTTTAACCTTAATTTCACAACTAATGAGCTTAGAAAGCGATATGTCACACATAACTTCAGTATCAGCGTGGTTGTTCGTTAATTGTAAGTACTGGTTGGATATTACTGAAAAGCATTTAGCGTTGAAGAAGACATACCAGTAACTGTTTATTATTATCAGCGTGCTTGCATGTACAGTAGCTTACATCTCAGGCAAGGTGTAATTATTATATTTCTCTACACTTTCAAATATCTGCTGCTGATTCCTGTCATAAGAGACATGCATTAAACCACGACTCGAGTCAACAGACTTGCAAGTTCATTGCTGATCTTGTACGGTTACCAGCTCTTCACATAATTACTATGATCCAGCCTCTGGACACAATCTCTCTCACTCACTTCTTATCCAATATATTCTTCCAACAAAACTCTGGCCATGAGTCTTATCAATCTGGTCAGGTTCTTTCAAAATCTCACAAATTTTTCTTGTCAGTGACAAGTTTCACCTGCATAGAGTAGTACAGAGTATACGTATGTGACAACAATATACATTTACTCTCTACTGATGGGGGGACATTTTGTATTTACCAGAAGTGTAACTATCTCCATTTTTACCATTGCTTTTGTTATACATTTTGGGCCACAAAAATCTCCAACTCCGTCTATATTTTGCAACCCTATGTATTTATTGTCATCCTTTACAGTACACAATAATGAGTTCAATGGTGATTGCTAAGGTCTGAGCTCTTTTGGTTATGCAAGTGGTCAAGATCCCAAGTCCTAGACAGCTTGCCAGTCTCAACACTGCTACTGCTGAGGTTAGGGATCTGGGCATCTGTACAGTTCTGATCCCATGATTCTGTGTTGTTTGCATGTTGGGACTGGAATATAAAATTTAAGCCAAAAACCAAGCACTAGGACCTATGAGGCCATTGAGTACTGAAAAGAAAAACATGAGTAAAGAAGGATTTAAAGGTGTAACAGGAGGAAAATCTTGCCGTTGCATTATGAAGCAATTGATAGGGGAGGGTGGAAAGTAAGATGGAAGAAAGATAAGAAAAGAGGTACAGAAAAAGGAATGAAAGTGGTTGTAACTAGGGGCCAAACGGATGCTGCAAAGAACCTAAGTAATGATTACAGTGCACCGTGTATGGTGCACTGATGGCACTACCCCTCTAAGGGGTGCTGTTGTGGTTGTAGGGCCAGGTATCTGCGTGGTTATAGTAACTAACAACAGAACAGTAATATCCTGGGCTCCTGTGGGCACCTTGCTAGTCTGGGGATAGCTACAGTTGTGGTCCTTAGGTGAACCTGCCCTCTTTCTCTTTCCGGTACCAAATCCAGTGCTTGATCATCCTTTGAGGATGAAGAGGCCACTGGATATTATCATCATTATTACTTTTGTTGGAGAGACCAAGTACTCTTTCATAATGCTTCAATACAGCTCAATACTTGGTTACTCATCATTACCCTTGGCCTATGTCATAATCATAGTAGTTGGGTAATGTCTTGAAGCAAGTCACTGAACCTAGGTTGGAGCAGTGGTGGTGGTGCAATGAGGTTTAAACTAGTCAAGTGTCACAGGTACAACTACATGAGTTCCTCTTGGTAGATGAACAATCACTGCCTCACATAACTAACACCTGAAAGGAGGATGCTGAAAAGTTCTTGGCATAGAGCTGGTCATCCTACTACATCATCAGATATATGGCAGTCCTAACACGTCACAGACACATAAGAATCTTGAGTAGCCTAAAAAGTTGAGGCTATAGATTCCAAAGCAAAAGAAAGGGATATATCAAGGCACACCTCTCTTGACAGATCTAGTATAGGAACAATTCCACTACAAAGTCCAGCCATAGCATGTACAGCAAGTGACGTTGGGAAAGCACACCTGTCTGTGACACCTGCTACACCACTGATGAGGGTCCCTATTTAGTTTAGACACATAGTGAGGCAATTAGTTAACTAATTACTTGTTACATGATAAACCTAAACAGTCTAATACACCAACACCATATATACTGGAAATTCTAAAATAAAAAAAAACATAAAACAAATTGGAACTATCACTAACTGTTGACTTGACAGGGTAGTATTACTCTCAAATCCAACAAGCAGCCACAAAGACTGCTTTTTCAAAATTTGATCTACCTATCATGGAGTTCTTTTTAAGTACTTATCATACAAATAATAATCAAAGTTTGAAGTACGAATAGTGCAATTCAGTGAAATTAAAGAATGTTTATGACCTCATACTATAGTGAATCTGTAATGAAAAATGAAACTTAGGAAATTCTACTAAGCTGTTGACAGTAAGGAAGCCATGAGAAGCAGTGCGTGGATCTTCAACCACACTTCCTCTGTCTGTTACACGAAAGACTGCAATGTCTGGAACATTTGAAGACCAAGAACATGAGCTATATATATAAGTGATGAATTTGTGATTAACAAAAACTTAAAAGAGATACTCAAAATTCTTGAAACCTCAAGGATCTACCTCTCAAGAATCATCATTCAAAAGAGTTTTATATCTACAGTTTGCTTGCTTTCTTTGGCCATCCATGACTGGTTAGGTGTGAGATCATTGCAACACAAACTCTCATACTCTGACAGTAGAAATGATATGCTAACTCATTTTTATCTCTGCTAGACTACACATTCTTATTATCATATTTATCCCAAGCTATACATTGGAGCAAGAAAATCATTCAATACACATCTTTCTCTGTGCAACCAATGTCCCAGTATTGCTGATACAGCAAACAAGACTAGCTAAAAATATAGCTTGAACTTACCACAATGTTTATTCTCAAACCTAAGGAAATATGTATGTTTCATACATAGCAAATACAAAAGGAAATGCATTGACACAAGAAATAATAATACTTGAAGCATATGCGGAGAAATATATACAAAAAAATTTACAGTCGCCAACAGCTACTCAAACATACTATTTAATGAAATGGAACAGTACACTGAACACTACCGCAGAATTACCAATAACCCTAAACAAATATGATGAAGAGTTGCCAAAAAAGATATTACACCATAATATACTTGCCCAAAAGCTGCTTTTCTATACATAAAACCTGCCCAAGTGGCATATCTGTCCTGAGAGCAACAGCTGGCATCGAAGGTGTACTACAACTGCAGGTGTCAAACTCTACTATCAATAATAACATAATGAGGAAGTCAAGTCGACTGTATCACCTGTGTTACTTGATAACTGATGGACAAAAATGAAGATTGGTGATATGGAAAATGAAAAAAGATGAGCACATGGTGTTTTTGAGCATCCATTCTTTAGCAAACTGTCACCCATTGAGTGGTGTGCGTAAGTAGAATGAGTGATTTGTTTATTGTCAGCACGTATGATTTCTTCAATAACTCTCAGTAGTTATTGTTATATCCATAGGTTAAAAGTCTCTGGTAAAGGGGGGAGCTGTGTGGACTGGTTGATTATGAGTACTCCCAACTCGTAAAGAAACCTTTCTGAGGCAATATTCTTAATATGTTTCTCATCCTTATTCGAGCAATCTACATAGATTTCTCACTTTTATATCCTAATTGCTAATTTCCACCATATTTTGCCCAGAACCCTGCCACAGTCACCTAAAAATAAGAGAAGTGTTGATTTTTATCTGTGAAAGCTTCACTTGCTCCAAAATCTTAAACATGCCACATAACATAAGCAAGCCCCACACAAGCACTAATGACCCCCATTTACAGCTTTTCAGCTGTAAAGCTAAATGACCATCTACACAAATTAGTACATATTTGTACAAATGGAATACACCTACGCACATACCGAACAGGATGACAATAATTTGTGAAAATGTGACAGATTCCAGTGGTATAAAAAAAATCAACAGAGATACTAATAAATAAACCTGTGCCATATTTTCTGTGCTACCCAATGGTATAGAAGAGAATAGACAAGTAGAATACAGAATTTAGGCCAAAGGCCAACTGCTGTGACCTATGAGGTCATTCAGTGGTGAAAGGAAAACTGACAGGAAGATCTGAAAGGTGTAACAGGAGGAAAGCCTCAAAGCACTTGCACTATGAAACAATTGTTAGAGAGGGTGGAAAGTCAGACAGAAGAAAGAGAATATGAATGGAGGTACAGTAAAAGGAATGAAAGAGGTTGCGGCTAGGGTCCGAAGGGATGCTGCAAAAATGTTATTGTCATGATACAATAAGTTTTATGCATACTTACCTCGCAGATATATACTTAGCTATAGACTCCGTCGTCCCCGATAGAAATTCGAATTTCGCGGCACACTCTACAGGTAGGTCAGGTGATCTACCGCCCCGCCGCTGGTGGCGGGAATAGGATTCATTCCCGTTTTCTAAGACAGATTTTCTCTTCCACCTGTCTCCTGAGGGGAGGTCGGGTGGGCCATACACCGTATATATCTGCCAGGTAAGTATGCATAAAACTTTATTGTATCATGACAATAACATTTTTATGCATTCAACTTACCTGTCAGATATATACTTAGCTGATTGGCACCTTTGGCGGAGGGTAAGAGACAGCTAATCTACTGAAATAGACAGGAAACAACATATGTTGTAGGTAATAAAATTAAAAACCTTGATTCCTACCTGTGTTAGCGAAAGACTTCATGGCTACTGCCTAGGAGCCCGTATCGCTTCAAGAGCCTCAGCGAGGTAGTGACCTCATGCTAAGAGTTCTTGATGGTCTGTTACAGGGGTCTTACCCACTTACGCTTCAGAACCTTAGGATCTTTGTCAATGGGGTCCTATCCACTTACATGACAAAACACCTTGCCTATTGCATGATCATAGAGCACGACACTAATCCCGATCACCTGATCCTCATTGGGGTTAGTACTAAGATTGAAAGGAGTCATCCCCGAACATCCTTTCAAGCAACCCACAACTCAACAACAATATTAAATTTAATTATTAAGAATATTAAAAACAAATTTAAGGATCAGCGTCTGCTCCATTTCCCAGCATAGTATCCGCTGATACATAAGGTCCAAGAGCGAAACATTTATCGTATGTTATTCTAACATCCTTTAAATAGTGGGATGCAAATACTGAATTGCACCGCCAATAAGTTGCTGCTAAAATGTTTCTCATGGACATATTCTTCGTAAAGAAAGGGGAAGTTGCCACAGCCCGGACTTCGTGAGCTTTCACTCTCAGCAGCTTTAAAGAGTTCTCTTGGCAATTCCTATGAGCTTCGGTAATTACATTTCTGACAAAGAATGCCAGTGCGTTCTTTGACATAGGTCTCTTGGGGTTTCTAACCGAACACCAAAGACCTTGTTGACATCCCTGAAGCTGTGTCTTCTTTTCTAAATAAAATTTTAAGGTCCTGACTGGGCAAAGGGACCGATCCAACTCTCTTCCTACCAGAGAAGAGTGTCCCTTGACTTCGAAACTTCTAGGCCAAGGTTTAGAAGGGTTCTCATTCTTTGCTAGGAAAAGATCCTGGAAAGAAATGACAGCCGAGTCTTTTCTAAATCCCACCCGAGAGTCCAAAGCATGCAATTCACTGATCCTCTTAGCAGTCGCGAGAGCCAACAGGAATATGCATTTGCTAGTAAGATCTCTGAATGAGATTTTATCTATAGGTTCGAACCTGTCCGACATCAAGAACTTTAGGGACAACGTCCAGGTTCCAAACTCGGGGGAATCGACGATCTCAATTTCTTAGTCTCGAAAGACCTGATGAGATCATGAAGATCCTTATTGTTCTCGAGATTCAGCCCTCTGTTTCTAAAAAACAGCTGAGAGCATGCTCCTATATCCCTTGATAGTTGATACGGCCAATTTGGATTCTTCTCTTAAGAAGAGGAGAAAATCCGCGATTTCGGTTACAGAGGTACTGGAAGAGGACAGCTTCTTCGACCTACACCATCTACGGAAAACTTCCCACTTCGATGGTAGACCCGCAGGGTAGAGGCTCAGCGGGCTCTAGCAATTGAAGTTGCCACTTCCTTTGAAAAGCCTCTCGCTCTGACCAGTCTTTCGATAGTCGAAAGGCAGTCAGGGAGAGACTTTGGATGTTTTTGTGGAACCTCTCAAAGTGGGTTGTCTGAGCAGATCTGTCCTGTCTGGTAGAGATCTGGGGAAGTCCACCGTCCATTCCAGTACCTCTGTGAACCAGATTCGGGAAGGCCAAAAGGGAGCAATTAGAGTCATTCTCATTCCCTCCGATGCCACAAATTTCCTTACTACTTCCCCCAGCAATTTGAATGGGGAAAGGCGTATGCGTCTATGCCTGACCATCCATGAGGAAGCATCGATCGCTGTGGCTCTGGGATCTTCTAGCGAGCAGAAGTTGTCTATTTTCCTGGAGAGGAACGTGGCAAACAGGTCGATCTGGGGTCTCCCCCAGAGTGACCATATTTGTCTGCAGACTCCTGAGTGGAGCATCCACTCTGTCGGGAGAACCTGGTTCTTCTGCTCAACCTGTCTGCCCTTAGGTTTTTACTCCTTGGACAAACCTACCTGTACGCAGAATAATGCCCCGTTCCTCTGTCCCAGGTTAATAGAGCTCTCGCTATTTCGTTCAGAGAGAAAGAGTGAGTGCCCCCTTGATTCCGGATGTAAGCCAGAGCTGTGGTGTTGTCGGAATTGACTTGAACTACCACCCCTCTGACTTCCGCTTCGAAGTATTCCAGGGCTAGATGAATTGCCAGGAGTTCCTTCGCATTGATGTGCAGAGTAGTTTGTTGTCTGGTCCAAATACCAGCTACTTCCTTTGGACCCAGTGTTGCTCCCCAACCTGTTTTCCGAGGCATCGGAAAACAACACTCAGTGAGGGTTCCGAATCAAGAGGGACACCCTTTGTTCCTTGTTAATGGGGTTAACCACCACTTTAGGTCGGATTTATCCCCTGTTGGATGGGAAAAAAACGTCTGACAAGTCTCCTGTCTTTTGACTCCACATCCTCTTTAGATAAAATTGCAGAGGTCTAAGATTTAATCTTCCCAGGGAAATGAACTGCTCTAACGAGGAAAGGGTCCCACAGACTGAGCCATTCCCTCGCCGAGGTCCGTTCTTTTCCCTAAGAAGTTTCGAGATCTTTTCTAAGCCTCGAGTAATTCTGTCTTGAGATGGAAACGCCCGAAAACCCCGAGAATCCATCTGTATCCCCAGATAGACTATGTTCTGTCTGGGGATCAATTGTGATTTCTCGAGGTTCACGAGCAGTCCCAGAGATTTTGTCAAGTTCAAAGTCTTCTCCAAGTCCTTCAAGCACTGAATTTCCGATTTTGCTCTTATTAGCCAATCGTCCAGATAAAGGGATATATTTATCCCCTCTAGATGTAGCCATCTCGCAACATTCAATCCATTAGGCCTCGTTTGAACCCACTTGAGGGGCCGTAGAAAGGCCGAAGCATCGGGCCTCTGAATTGGTATACTTTCCCCTGGCATCATGAATCGGAGATATATCTTCGATGATGGATGCAGGGGGACATGAAAGTATGCATCTTGTAGATCTAAGGAGACCATCCAATCTCCTGGACGAAGAGCCGCCAGAACCGATTTTGATGTTTCCATAGAGAACTTTGTGTTCTCCACAAATCGGTTCAATGCGCTCACATCCAGGACCGGTCTCCACCCTCCCGAGGATTTCGGAACCAGAAAAAGACGGTTGTAGAATCCTCGGGAATGCGGATCCCGAACCACTTCGATGGCCTCCTTTTGCAACATCTGTTCTACCAGTTGCAATAATGCATTCTTTCTTGGCAGGGTCCCTGTATTGGGCTGACAGTTCCCTCGGGTTCGTAGTCAAGGGAGGTCTGTCTCGAAAGGGGATCATATATCCCTTTGTTACCACGGAAAGGGACCAAATTTCTGCCTGTCTCCGAGTCCATTCTTCGGAAAATCTCCGAAGTCTGGCTCCTACCGGTGCTTGAAGGACTGTTGTCTCATTTAGCTCTCTTGATAGGTCTGAAGGAAGACCTACCTACTCTTCTGCACTCCTCTTCTTCCTTAAAAGAGGGTCTGGCCGAGGAGCTCCCTCGAAAGGGCTGTTGAGGAGCCCGATTCTCTCTCTTAATAGGACCCGAAGTCCTCGATTTCTTTGAGATGGGCCAAGAGATCTTGTGTGGCCTTTCTGTCAAAGAATGAGAAATATCTTTCACTAGATTTGAAGGAAACAATTGGTCCGACAGAGGAGCATACAGAAAAGATGACCTCTGAGTAGGAGTAAACTGCTTTCGTCAGAAAAGAGCTAAATAAGACCCTCTTCTTCAGAATACCAGTTCCAAACAGAGAGGCCACCTCTCCTGATCCATCCTGAACCGCCTTGTCCATACAGGAAAAGAAAACACTATGAAGAACTTCTGGACTAAGAGATTCATTCTCTTGTGTCTTTTTGGCCAACACCCCAAGGGACCAGTCTAAGAAGTTAAAAACTTCTAAGACATTAAACAATCCCTTGAGGAGATGGTCCATCTCCGAAGTCCCCCATGTGATCTTTGCTGATGACAAGGCTTGTCTCCTAGACGAATCTACCAGATTCGAAAAATCTGCTTCGGCAGTGGACGGGAGAGCTAGACCCCGTGGTTTGCCCGTCTCGTACCAAATTCCCTTCTTTCCTGATAGTCTGGAAGGAGGGCAGGTAAAGACTGTCTTCCCCGCCTTCTCCTTGGATTCCAACCAATTTCCTACGAATCGGAGAGCCTTGTTCATGGAAATGGTTGGCTTCATTTTAATAAAAGATGATTGTTTCGGGACCTTCGTGCTTGTAAATAAGGACCTTGGAGAAGGAGGAGCAGTCGGGCTTAAAGAGTCCCCAAACTCTTGAAGTAAGAGGGCTGCCAGCGTCTTGTAATCTGACAAACCCGGAGCCGAGTGGTCTTCAGAGTCCGAAATCTCTTCCAAATCCAATTCCGAAGAGGACTGTTTATTTCCAGCAGGAGACTGGCCTCTTGCAACATCCACCCCACTCTCGCAAGAACGACGACCGCCTGTGCGATAACTTGCGTCCCTACGAGAGATAGGTTGATCCTGCAAAACGACCTTATCCTTCTCCTGGCAAGAGCGATGGCCGCTTGTGCGACACCTTTCTCTCCTGTCAGACGAAGGATGTCCTCTCCTATCGCTTTCTCCGGAACCACCTATGTCTTGACAAGGGCTACGGCCGCCTGTGCGACAACTAGAGTCCCTGTCAGGTAAAGGTTTATCCTTCCGAAAGCTAAACAAATCCTCTTGGCTTAATTGTCTTTTGGAAGAAGTCCGTCTCTTATCTGTCACTTGTGGCTCATTGCGCCGGGTTGGCACTCGTGATTCCTTGCGCCAAGCTGGCGCTTCTGGCGTATTTCGGCAGGGTGGCGCTTCTAGCGCATCTGGCGCCTCTGGTGCTTCTGGCGCATTTCGCCAGGCTGGCGCTTCTGGCGCATCTGGCTCCTCTGGCGCTTCTGGCGCATTTCGCCAGGCTGGCGCTTCTGGCGCATATGGCGCATCTGGCTCCTCTGGCGCTTCTGGCGCATTTCGCCAGGCTGGCGCTCCTGGCGCATATGGCGCATCTGACGCTTCTGGCTCTTCTGACTCGTTCTCAAACGCATCTGGCGCATTGCGCCAGGTTGGAACTTTTGGCGCATTCTTCATACTCCTCTGAGTATAAGCCGAAACTTTCGTTTCTTCTTTCCTTCCCTTCGTCTTCTTTATAGGAAGGAAAGAGTCCTTTCTTCTAGGAGTCTCCTTAGTAAGAACTCCTACTAATGCCGAAAGTTGCTCCTGCACATTTAGGAGAATTTTCGCAGTCGCATTCTCTTTCTCCTTCCCTGATTCAGGTGAGGGAGGTCTAGAAGCGGAAGGAACCTCCGATTTCCGTTTAGGAACCAATCTCCTTTTCTTCTTCTCACAAGGTGATAGATCGGAGAAAAGCTCAGGGCTTGAATCCAAAGTTGGAGCCTTCCAACTTCTAAATTTAAGGGGCGTGACAGCTTCATCAGAACTCCAGCCCCTTACACTCGGTGAAGAAGCTGACGAAGAAAAACACTTCTTTAGGATGCTTTTTCGATAGCGATCCTTGGCAGTTCGGGTCGTCACAGAATCTGCAGAGGGGACGCCTGATCGGTGGGGATTCTCCGTAACCTCCGTAAGGCTTTTGACATTCCTTCTCCTCTGGGCCTGTGAGCTTGGAAGAGGTCTAGGCCTGGGAGCGAGACAGAGCCGATCAGACTCACCCTCCACTGCACTAGGGACACTTAATTCATTATCACTGTGCTTACCTTTCAACGTCAGCATTTTGAACGTTCCATCCTTTGTAGTGCAGCTTTAAGACTGCAATTTCCGTTGCCGGATTTGCAGTCTTAGTACTAGAGGAAGAAGATACAGGTTTAGGGTTAGGTGTTAATTTAATAGGCTCGTTAGAGCGAGACCTACTTACGCTTCTGGAGGAAGCCTTCCTAGCCCTATCCATATCTAATTTCCTTAAATATGAATTTAAATTCTTCCATTCTTCCTCATTCATATTTACACATTCGTCACAGGTGTTAGAAATTGAACATTCATTCCTTCTACACCCCTTACAAACTGTGTGAGGGTCTACCGAAGCTTTCGGTAGCCTCACCATGCATCCCTCATTTACACACTGTCTTCTAACCGTAAAGCTAGAATCCGACATCATGAGAAATATCCAAAACCAAGTCCAAAAAACAGTCCACGAAAGAGTATGCCAAACCAAAGATCCAATACGTCACCAAAATAACCGGCTTAGAAGATCAATAGCGATGAAAAAACACGAAAATCAAATCAGGAGTAACAACAACAATGTTGCTGTCACGGCCGATAGAGAAAATCTGTCTTAGAAAACGGGAATGATTCCTATTCCCGCCACCAGTGGCGGGGCGGTAGATCACCTGACCTACCTGTAGTGTGCGCCACGAAATTCGAATTTCTATCGGGGACGACGGAGTCTATAGCTAAGTATATATCTGACAGGTAAGTTGAATGCATAAAACCCTTAAGTAATGCCTACAGTGCACCATGTGAGGTGCACTGATGGCACTACCACCCTGCAGGATGCTACCCTGTAAAATCACCTAGGGTAAAGATCAACCACAGAAATACTAAAGATGAATGGGTGTCACATAGCCTAAGGGGTTCATGTTGACTATTAATCATGGCATGTAGTAGCCTCCTACAGAATCGCCCTCACCAACTTTCAAAGCAACTATGTACATTATTTTAAAATCATATGATGAATAATGCGTCTCCCAAGATGCAATAAAATCTGTGCCAGTCAAAACATGATTCATTTCTGACCTTTCTTGATTACGATACTGCCACTGCACTACATCTCCCAGCAGGTTCACGCTAGATGGTGAAAGTGAAGAGAATCTGTATCAGATGTAGAATAGGGAGTGTATATAAAAAAAAAACAATAAACTCAAGGCCCCTGCTCTTACTGTGCGGTAAGCATTATTACCCTACTTATTTCATAATAAGAATAAACAGCAGCAGCAATATTCATATTAACTAAGATAAAAAGTCCCTCTACAGAATAGTGTACGTCATCTGAAAACTCTGAAAAACAAAAGGGTTACACTAGACCTACAGTACAGAAATATGCATAGTAAATACTTTTAAAATAACCCTCAAGTATAGAATAATGTATACTACTTCTTTTAGACTCAATTACAAAATAATGAATACTATTTTTAAGACTAGACCTAAAGTACAAACTAATGCAGTACTATACTTCTTTAAGTGTATTGGTTTTTTTGAAGTTGGGCAGTGCTACAAATCGTACGCAGAGCAATTCTATTTATCTGTGTATGCAAGGTAAATGTTAAAGATGATTCCTTTGGACACTTACAATTAACAGAAACCCTGGATTTAAGACAAAACTGTCTTACCTGGGAGAACGGGTGATGGGAGGATGCATGGCACCATAAACAGCTCGCATGCTGTAAAGATAATAAATTTTTTATATTCACCAGCATAAATAAAGCATAAGAATGCTCTTGAACTACTGAAATCATTCACAAACTGTAAATACTACAAAAGATATGCATTGTTATAGTCTCAAGTTTAAAAACATGGTGTACCTAGTAAATCCCTTCACTTTATTGATCTTCGAATTTTGATAACTTGATGCAGCTTGATAACCAAACCAAATTCAGTGCAAACTATTAGACATCCACTGTCAGTGTCCATTATGCCACATTTTGGCTAATGCATGATGGTTTACAGTAGCGTGAAGAACCCTGACACATTTTCATGAACGCTGCATGAAATAGAACATATTACATGGCTTTCTCTTTGAATGTTTGAGCAGAACAATTAATCTATTAGTCGAAACTGTATCATCACAAAAAACGTTTTTATGTAATCTGGCAGAACAGATAAAACATTGAAATTAAAATGACAAAATCATGGTTTGGTTAAAATGTTTAAAGAATGCTGTATAGTAAAAAATATCATGGACCTTAGTGTCACAAGTTTTTTTTTTGAGAAATGCAACTAAAATTTCTTGAATATCACTGAGTTTTCTGATCTTTTCATTCTCAGGACAAGTTTCTTTACTGTTCTGGATGCCACATTTTCAAAAGTCCTTCTTGCTTTAACATTACGCCAGTTTAGTACAATTAGATTGGGTGTGATCATATCACATGGAGATTTATCTACAGTAATTATATTGGACACCTTTTTAAAAAGGCCTTCTGCCTTCTAAGTAAGGAATTCAGTAGAATATTATCTTATTTACATGAGCATACGTTTGTGACTAATTATATGCCAGAAGATCCTGCCTTCTTTAATAAGTAATTCAATAGACTATTACAGTATACTAATTTTATTTACATGGGCAATCTTTTGCAAATTTTGGTAATCTAAGCAATTTCCAAACCCAGTTAGCCTATGGGTATTTCATTCATGAGAAACTGCATTTCTTAGAATGGGTAGAAGGTTTCTAAATTTCACTATTCTATATAGCAGCAACATCTGGCATATTAAGGAATGCTCTCCAATTAATACTGTATAGTATCGTAGTTTGGTATTTCATGCTTTGATATCACAGTTTTGAGTGTTTATTTTTAACCTTATCGTCAATTATATGCCAGAAGATCCTGCCTTCTTTAATAAGTAATTCAATAGACTATTACAGTATACTAATTTTATTTACATGGGCAATCTTTTGCAAATTTGTAATCTAAGCCAAAATTTCCAAACCCAATTAGCCTATGGGTATTTCATTCATGAGAACTGCATTTCTTAGATGGTAGAGTTCTATTTCACTATTCTATATAGCACAACATCTGGCATATTAGGATGCTCTCCAATTAATACATGTCTACAGTATCACGTACAGTATTAGGTTTTCATGCTTTGATATCACAGTTTTGAGTGTTTATTTTTAACCTTATCGTCAATTCAAGTTTAACCTAATTATAGCTTGCTTTTGATAAAGATATTTTTCACCATTGCCTATGAGGTAAAACATTGCAACATCTGCAAAATAATTCATATTTTTCTTGTTTACAACAAGCTCAGATTAGTACTATACGTACTAAATATAAACTCTCAGAACACTGCCTTGAGGTAATTTCTTCAAAAGCTTTTGGCCATGGATTATCATTTTCAAGTCTGTACTTCAAGAGTTCTACAGGGCAAATAACTTAACACAATTCAAGTACTGCATGCCATCTACATCCCCTACTCTTTCTGAGGTCCTTTATAAAACACAGCTCTAAGATCCAGTAGTATTTTCATTACAAATTTACTATTTTGTACTATTTCAATTTAATGAATCATGCAGAACAAAGTAATGCATTGACTTATTCATGAATTATTGAAGGTAACAAACGCTTCATTCTTAGACAGGGAGTCAAGAGAGATGATAATCTTTCAATGACTTCAACCTCGCAATGCCTGTTACTATACCAGCTTTGCCAACTTGATTTAACTATTAGTCTTCTCTCTTTCACAGAAATAATAGGACATGGCTTGATGCAAAATAGTAAACCAGTCATAACCGTTTTAACAATATAACATTAACGTTGGAATTGGGATACAATTTAGGCCGAAGGTTTTAAAGGTGCAACAGGAGGAAAATCTCACAGTCGCACTATGGAGCAACTGTTAGGAGAGGGTGGAAAGTAAGATGGGAAAAAAGAGAATATGAACAGAGGTACAGTGTAAGGGTTGAAAGGGGTTGTAGCTAGGGGCCTTAGGATGCTGCAAAGATCCTCAAGTAATGCCTACAGTGTACAGCGTGAGGTGCACTGATGGCACTAACCCCCTATGGGGATACTAAGGCCACACTGGTGATGCATAATACTAAAAATGTATATTTTCCCAATAAACTTTGTCCAAGATACAATTAAAAGGAAAATTCCTCAAGAAAAAGACACCCAACCATGACAGCATCAATATGTAAACGTTTATGTGGTAAGCTTATCAGATAGGCTATCTTACATTTTTTTAAACAAAAATGAATAGAACGATACTGTTTTATAAACACAATGGAGCAGTTTTATGATAAAGAGATAAATGACTTCTATCTTCATGTCCTCTCCTACTAAGTTAGGAATGTTATGTTTATCACATTCTGAGTAGGGGTGTCTCAACAAGGATCTGCTATAGATATAAATAAAATTTATCCTATTTTTGTCCAATATCATGCTAGATATACAAAAGCAAATTTCCTAAAACTATCAATTGGTTATCATGGTATAAAGGGAAAACAAACAAACAAGTTGCCTCAGTAAACACAATGCTAACCAACCTCCTGAAAGCTTCCTCCTCAAAGGCAACTGTGTCAAATAAAAGTCTGTAAAAGTAGCCCTTGATGTACCCTGGTGTAGCACATATGTACGTATCTACAACTACTAGTATACTATTATAATGGGAACAATATCTTACATGGTTAACAGAATGGAACAATTCAGAGTGCTTGTGGGTGTGAAAACGTACAACTAGTTCTACTGTTTTATATATATATACAACTGACCCCTGATACTCATGGACTCACAATTCGCAGATTTTCCTATGGACTGCATATAACCATTATTTGTGGAAAATTCTATTCATGGTATTAGAGAAATATTTACAAACTGCTCCATCTTCATATCAGTTTTGTGACTAAATGCATTTTATGTGATAAAACTATTACAATACTCAGAGATTAGCAATTTTATAGTTTTTTTAAAGTGTTTTAACTATCAAAATAGGTAGTTCTATGTGTTTTTAGAGGGGTTTTAAGTATTTGCTTATTTTAACTATTCACGGGGGGCGGGGCCGGGTGTGGTACCCATCCCCCATGAATACAGGGGGTCTACTGTAAACATTCCAACGTGTGACAAATTATTTTCTTTCATACATATATACATATGTTACCAGCCTCTACTGTCTCCGGTGCTGGGCAACAGACACTTAAGTTTGTGAATGGTAATATATGTAGATAGGCCGAATGAAAATAAAATTTGGGCTAAAGGCCAAGCGCTGAGACCTGTGAGGTCATTTAGTGTTGACAAGGAAACTGACAGTAAAATGGTTACAAAGATGTAACAGCAGGAAAACCTTTCAGTTGCATAATAATTAGGAGAGGGTGAAAAGTAAGATGGAAGAAAGAGGATATGAATTAAAGTACAGCAAAAGGAATGAAAGCGGTTGCAGTTAGGGGCTGAAGGGATGCTGCAAAGTACCTTTAAGTTATACCTACAGTGCACTGCATGAGGTGCACTGATGGCACTAACCACTACCGGAATAGGATACAACAAGGTAAGAGTGTGAGCAAGTGCTCTTTTCGCTAAGTTTACAGTGCTAGTCAAAGATGTAAAAAACAAAACCAAACAGGCACTATAGAATCTACAAATCCCTCCTACATAAGTGTGCACATATTGATAACTAGTACTTGTTACAAACTTGCCCCTAAATTTCCCAAAGGAAGATAAGATGCATCAGTCATTACTTGATCAATGATGCTAGTTACTTTCATGGTGGTCAGAAATTAATTTCTGACAAAGCTTCTTTAAAAGCTTGTGTTATCATAAGGAGTTTCTACCAAAAAATGGGTAAATTTTTACTTTAAAACCACAACCAATCCTATGGGTCCCATGCTAAGTTCAAATATAAGCCCAACAGGAATACAAGTTTAAAGCATGAATGGCAGAAAACATCTTGGACTCATGAGCGCAGCATAAAAACTCCGATATTAAGTTGTGGCATTAAGTATAAAATAACAACTTGAAAAGTAGGTTTCATATAAACATTCATATTATATTAACCTACTGATTCCTTGACACCATTATTTTTACATAAGCTTTTCCACTATAGGGTTAGATAACATAATGAGGACTGACGTAATCTAGCATGTTACTTGGTATAAGACAAACGGTATAACTGAAGACAGCTACAGTGGTGTGGTTCCTCCCAGTCAGCAACTTTAATGATTACTGCCTTTTGCTTATGTTTTTGTCATGTTTATGCCTTTGTTTGTCATAACAATATTTTCCACTCTTGTATTGTATTTACGTTTTTACATTCACCTCCATGTGGTTATTACTAAACACAGCACCTATTTTACGCACAGTAGTATTCTTCAGTTTTACCACAAACTAAAAATTGGATAAAGGAAAGTGCTTGCGGGGGCATAAAATAGGCAGATCTTTATTTTGGCCTACTATAGTTCTGGAAGACTGACTAAAGCTACCAAAGCTTAACCTGCTGTAAGCTTAGGCAGTCTGGCTTATAAGATGGCACATTAGACTGGGCTAGTCTAACCTAACCCATCCAAATGAAGAAAGTGCAGAGCTTAGATTGTATGGCCAGAGTACATTCATCCTTTAGCAGAGTATATTGGCCAGCAGTTACCCTACTCCTTCAACGAGGCCTAAGGTGAGGTCTGACCTTATGGCAAGGAACGGAATGAGGAATTTAGGTCAACGGCCAAAGCGCTGGGACCTACCATGAGGTCATTTAGCACTGAAAGGAAAGGTTTGAAAGGTGCAACAGGAAGAAAACCTAATGAAACAATTGTCAGGAGAGGGTTCAGGAACGTAGGAAGGAAGAGAGAGAATACGAACCGACGTACAATTACATGGAACGAAAGCGTTGCAGCTAGTAGAGGGCGAAGGAATGCTGCAAAGAACCTTAAAGTAATCCTTACAGTGCACTTCGTGAGGTGCACTGAAGGCAATAAAACCTCCTACGGAGAACCGTAGGGTAAGGGTCTTAAAAGACTGGGGAAGTTAGACTAGTGAGAAACTGACCAATGGGTCTGTGACCCCCCAAAAATGCTGTAAGACACCTGCAAATACTGTAGGTCACCTCTGCTAAGCAAAGGGTCACCAGGTCATCACAGGTCATGCTGACCGAATATCGCCAGCTACAGATTTACTAGTAGGTAGTAGCTATACCTAGGTAGGTAGCTAACCCTAAGTAAGGTATAGGAAGGAACTGCATTACCTGCCAGGCACCGATTTACTGTTTTTCTTCCAAAAGTTTTTCCCATTGTGTGGATCTACTGACTGCATTTTATGCAGCTAAGTGATGGAAGCACAGCCACTGCTTGTTAGTAACAAGGAAATTCACAATAACCAAATCTTCATGTTTGCCAACACAATAACAGACTGATGACACTTTTCATCACAGCTGATAGAACCCTTCCACGGAAGATCTTGACGCAAGGTTTAAAACACAACCCCTGTGCGGGATGTTTATATCGATATAATAACTAAATAATTCATTATTTTCCAGCTAGTATGGCTATATCCGAGAATAAATTCCTATAAAGAAAAACAACTTATTCTATCCCCTTCCCCAATCTTGGTAGAGCGTCCCCTGCAGAGAGTGCAATGTCGTACATTAACATCCCGAAGACTTTTTTTTAACACTTTCTAATCTGTCAGTAAACGAATAAAATAGAAAACCGCCGCTTTCTCCATTTCTGGCAATTTCAATCGTAATTTAAACGTTTTAAAAATTAGAAAAATATGGGTTAATATTTTTTGTTGGCGAAGACGGCACGAGTGTCACAAATCCTATACGGAAGTGTCATAAGCCGTTCCATATGTCAAAGCCTGATGTAAACACACACGAACCTCCTCACCGCCGCCGCCACCACCACCGTATTAGAGCGTGGTTAATGCTCATAACCGTTATGATTACTATTCACTTCTATGAGACTCCAGTTTTAAAATAAATAGATATTTCTAAGATATGAAAAAGTTGATGACAAGACCGCGACTCCAGAGATAATTAGACGAGCATTGTACCGTAACTTCAAGGATACATGCATACTCCGTCGGAAGTCACAAGACTGTTTTTTTTTTTTTGCAAGCAAATCTAGTTGTATAATATATACCTCATCGCAGACGTTAAAACGAGAACGCCAACACAGATAAAAAGTGACAGGACACTAAAAATAAATCATCAAAGCTCAATATGGAAGCACAAACAAGCACAGTTACTCAAGAGAACATAGTAATGTGCGTGGT
Source organism: Macrobrachium nipponense (assembly GCF_015104395.2). NCBI lineage: Eukaryota > Metazoa > Arthropoda > Malacostraca > Decapoda > Palaemonidae > Macrobrachium > Macrobrachium nipponense. The sequence continues at coordinate 102,508,245 of NC_087204.1, forward strand.
GCGTGATGTATATCCGCACTTGCTATTTTTTTTTATTTTTTTTCTTCTTTTTTTTTTACACGAATGTTTCCTAAGTAGGACCGCAGTGGGGATATGGATTGAAGGTGCAAAGGCATGAACATCACCCGCATTTGAGAGGAGTCGAGGAAAGTCGATAGAATGTCATCGTACTTCCCGTTTAATGAATGCGGTGGCAGACGCACATTCGCGCAGACATGAGAAACGAGTTAATGGGGAGCGGAGTTGACTACAAGGTAGAAGAAGTCAAGGAAACGGAGAGAGAGAGAGAGAGAGAGAGAGAGAGAGAGAGAGAGAGAGAGAGAGAGAGATTTACAGTAATAAGGAGGAAGAAGGGGTGGCCATTCAGATTACGGCTGTACTAGGCCTATAGTTATAGTAAGTATTTACAGTAAAATAAAATAAATGTTCAAAGTTGATATGAAATCTCTCTCTCTCTCTCTCTCTCTCTCTCTCTCTCTCTCTCTCTCTATCTCTCTCTCTCTAGTATGATATACATATATATATATATATATATAATATAGATATATAGATATATATATATACTATATATATTATATATATATATATTTATATATTTATCTATATATTAGGATATATATATTATATATATATATATATATAATATATTATATATTATTATAGATATTATATTATAGTATAATATATTACTATATATAGATATATATATATATCTTATAAATACATATATATATATATATATACTATATGATCTTTATCGATATATTGGTATATATTATACAGTAGGTCACGAAGTAAGACGTGGAAATAATCCATAAATAAAGGTATCTTGCCACGAGGGAAAATAAACAACGGAGTATCCGCGAGATCTTTCGACGTTCAAACGTCCTTTACTTAGCAGATGAACATGAGGAAATGACAATACACGAAAGGTCGTATAACTGACAGATAGGGATTATAAAAAGATTAGTACCTAGAATCCGACACACCTGGAAGAGGAGTAACCTTCCCAAACAAGCATAAACATGGGTACAATTTTAAAAGATTAAGTCAAATCTGCTCAGACACAAGGACAAGACAATTAAAGGATTATTATAGGTGACAGATATTCAGAACTTTGGTTAACAAAAACATATTCACAATACATATTAAACATACATATACAACGAAGATATCTCTAAGGCAACTAATTTTTATTTAAGTCTGTAATTATATCTTTGAGGTCATTCTTAAACATGTTACAAATACAAGGGTCTAAATGAAACAGGCCACGAATAATATTAAAATTA
>NC_087204.1:102514533-102548883 GCF_015104395.2 Macrobrachium nipponense
CTAGAAATAATAAAAAGCAAATAATGCTGGAAGTAAACCCTCTTTTAAAACATGTTTTATTTAAAATGATTGCTGCATCAGCGATAAATTTTAATAATAATAATAACAACAACAATAATAATAATATATCATATAATGGCAGAATTCATAGAATTGATTTTATACAAAATTCTTTCAATTCTCCTAATGATTTGTCTTCTGGCACGCTGGTATTATAAAGCAGTATATAAAGCAGCTGTCCAATCCTTCACCGTGCTGTAGGTCGTCAACGGAATTCCGGCTGGTGTTATCAAAGGCAAGCTGGTTATCAGGGACAGGCTGGGGGTCGTCAACAGGTATGCAGGTGTATCTCGTAGGTCGGGATACACCTGTATACCTGTTGACGACCCCAGCCTGTCCCAGATAACCAGTTTGCCTTTGATAACACCAGCCCGGAATTCCGTTGACGACCTACAGCACGATGAATATTGGACAGCTGCTTTATAATACCAGCGTGCCAGAAAGACAAATCATTAGGAGAATTGAAAGAATTTTGTATAAAATCAATTCTATGAATTCTGCCATTAATTTTAATAAAACATGTTTGAAAGAAGGTCTGTTTCCAGCATACACAAATAATAATAATAATAATAATAATAATAATAATAATAATAATAATAATAATAATAATAATAATAATAATAATAATAATAATAATATGCTGGAAGTAAACCCACTCTTTTAAACATGTTTTATTAGAAATTCTCGCTGCATCAGCAATGATTTTTAATAAAACAAAAACAAATAATAATAATAATAATAATAATAATAATAATAATAATAATAATAAAATAATATAGAAATAATAGTTGTACCAATTACCGTCTGGTTAAACTTATGCCCTTCCTATGAAACCCTCTCCCAAGCCACCATCACCGGGTATGGGCACTCTAGAAAACAAACGGCGCACTTACGTAGATAAAAGCAGGCACCAAGGAATGCGCACTCAATTCTTGCCTCCATGACATGTTGCACGTAGTCTTATAGACTTAGACCGACATTTCCATCTTCAAGGTCACTAGATGCCCCGTCAGTCGATCTCCTGGACAGGTATTATTTTTTTCCAAAACTTTTACGTTTTCTGTAAAATTAAACTATTCCGGTTTTGTCTGTCCGTCCGACCTCAGATCTTAAAAACGACTGAACCTAGAGGGCTGCGAATTGGTAAGTTGATCATCCACCCTCCAATCATCAAACACGCCAAATTGCAGCCCTCTAGCCTCACTAAGTTTGATGTTATCTAAAGTTAAAGTTACCCATAATCGCGCATCTGGCAATGATATAAAGATAGGCCACCACTGGGACGTGATTAAAGGTTCGCGGGCCGCGGCTCGTACAGCATTAGACCGAGACCATCGAAAGATAGACCTATTCTTGGTGGCCTTGATTGCATACGCTTTAGCAGCTGTACGGAAAACTCGATTGCGCCGAAGAAACTTCGACGTAATTTTGTACTTGTTTTTAATTTATTTAGTATTCTAATTCTTTTTAGTTTATTTTATTTTATTTTCTATTTTTTTAAGAGTCTGACAAGAGACGAGTTTCTTCAGCCGGGTCACTCCAAGTCTGTTGCATTGGAGCGCATTAAGTTTTGCCTTTGTTTTGAAGTGTCGACTTGGAAGCCTGTTATCTTTGATAAAAAAAACAGAGAGAGAGAGAGAGAGAGAGAGAGAGAGAGAGAGAGAGAGAGAGACTAGAATATATTTAATCCACTGTAAATACAGTGGTCACAAGAGAGAGGAGAGAGAGAGAGAGAGAGAGAGAGAGAGAGAGAGAGAGAGAGAGATAGATTGCAATATATTCAATCAACTATCAACTGTAAATACAGTGCGCACAAGAAGGTGGAGGAGAGAGAGAGAGAGAGAGAGAGAGAGAGAGAGAGATGAGATAGAGAGAGAGATAGCTTTGGCAATGATGCTTGTCATTAAGAGATAAAATTGCACATGCAATGTATATTGCATCTTCCTTTGCGTGCCAAGAATCGACAAAGGCATAATTCACCCAAATAAATGTGAAAATTATAAAACCAACTTTGTCTCTAATTAAAGATTTCGGCCACTAATGGATTAGATAAATACTTAAAAATCAACACTAATGGGGATTCTATTATGATTTGTAAAGTAGAGGCATTTCTTGAAGCAGGTGTACTTTGATGTACTACAAGGAAACGAATGAAAATAATTAGGAAATGGTAGGTAATGATGACTAAGAATGTACGACTAAGATAAAGAAATATTTGTAAGATTATATATATAGGTATATATATATATATATATATATATATATACATATATATATATATATATATATATATATATATATAGTATATATATAGATATATATATATATATATATTTCTTTTTTACCAATATTCTCATGATTTCAAAGTTAATGCAGTGACCAACATATTCATCGACTGTAAATAGTGAGAGACCTTACCTTACCTTACAGACCTTACATCTTGTTCGGGTTGCCCCAGGTCCCTCAGTGTGAGGCACCTAATAATGTCTACCAGAGAGTTGCTAGTACATCTTCCGGTATATTTTGCATCTTCCAATCTTGGATGGTCTGGGATGCAGTTTAGATATTTTGTCGAGCTTATTCTTAAACACATCTACCGCTCATCCTGATATATTCCTCAGATGAGCTGGCAACGCATTGAATAGACGCTGCATTATCGATGCTGGTGCTAGTGGATTAATGTCCTGTGCTGTTTCCTTATTTTTCCTCGTATAGTTTTGGGCACTATTAATCTACCTCTGCTTGCTCTTTCTGATATTTTTAGTTCCATGATATTTTCTGCTATTCCTTCTATCTGTTTCCATGCCTGAATTATCATGTAGCGTTCTCTTCTCCTTTCTAGACTATATAATTTTAAGAATTGTAGTCTTTCCCAGTAGTCAAGGTCTTTAACTTCTTCTATTCTAGCTGTAAAGGACCTTTGTACACTCTCTATTTGTGCAATATCCTTTTGATAGTGTGGGTACCATATCATATTGCAATATTCAAGTGGACTACGAACATATGTTTTTATAAAGCATAATCATGTGTTCAGTTTTCTTGTTTTGAAGTGCCGTAACAACATTCCCATTTTTGCTTTACATTTTGCCAACAGAGTTGCTATTTGATCATTGCATAACATGTTCCTATTCATCATCACACCAGGTCTTTAACTGCTTCCTTATTTGTGATGGTCTCATTATTAGGTCCCTTATATGCATATAGCTTTCTTTCTCTGTCTCCATAATTTATTGATTCAAATTTATCAGAGTTAAATACCATCCTATTTACCTCTGCCCAATCATATACTTTGTTAAGGTCTCTGTAGAGCGTTCCTATCTTCATCACAAGTAATTTCTCTACTTATTCTTGTGTCATCTGCGAAACTAACTCACTACCGAATCCTTAACATTATTGTCTATGTCTTCAATCATAATAGCAAACAGTATTGCAGCTAACACCGTACCTTGCGGCACACCGGATATTACCTTGGCTTCATCCGATTTCTCGTCGTTTGCAATAACTATCTGTTTTCTGTTGTGTAAAAATTCTTTTAACCATCTTCCTACTTTATCCACGATATTTGTGTTTTCTAATTTTCTTCGCTAATATATTATGGTCTACTTTGTCAAAAAGCTTTTGCAAAGTCTAAATAAACACATCTGTTTCATTTCGCTTTTCATATTTTTGAATATGTTCTCACGGGTGACCTAACAGTTGGGTTTGGTGTACTTTTTCCGGGTACGAAACCATGTTGTCCTTTATTAACTAAATTATTTTTTATTAAATGTTTCATAATATTTTTCTTCATTACCCTTTCATACACTTTCATAATATGTGATGTTAGACTCACAGGCCTATAATTACTTGCCTCTAGTCTTGATCCACTTTTGAAAGTAGGGGTGATATATGCTAAGTGCTCATCATAAATCTTGCCTGTATCTACACTTTGTCTTAATAATATTGCAAGTGGCTTTGCGATAGAATGAACTACTTTCTTTAACAAATAGCAGGAATTCCATCAGGCCCTGCAGCAGCTCCATTTTAATTTCATTAATAGCCTGCACAATATCAGCTTCATTAATATCTATGTCAGCTAAATATTCACTATTTTCATCCCTTACTTCTATATCATTATCTTCATTATCTATTCTAGGGGTGAATTCTCTCTTATATCGTTCTGCCAGTATGTTGCAAATTTCCTTTTTTCATTCGTTAATCTCCCTTCAATTCTCAGAGGGCCTATTTCTATTCTTCTTTTATTCATCTTCTTCGCATATGAGTATAATAGTTTGGGGTTTTGGCTTGATATTTAATAGGGTTTTTTTTCTTCCAATTCCAAGTCCCGTTTTTCATTTTCTTTTGATTGTATAATCTTTTGTTCTGCATTTTCTATCTTACTTTTTAGTTCTATAACTTTCCATGCATTTTTTTCTTTTGCAAGACCTTTTTTCCACTTTCTGATTTTCTGGAACAAGATCCTTCTGTCTCTTGGTATGCATGAATGATGTTTACTTTTCTTCTTCGGTATATATTTTTCCACTATTTTTCTCCAATATTTTATATAATATCTCCGTATTTACCCTTATGTCATCACTTACGAAAATGTTATCCCAATCTTTGTTTAATTCTTCATTAATTTCTGACCATTTTTATATTTTTACTGTAGAAGTTGTATTTTCCATATCCTTCCACTTTTTCATTTCTTGCTTATCTCTATTTTCACTTGCTTTGGAATGAACTGTTAATTCTATGACATTATGGTCTGAAATATTCGCATTATAAACTATTATTTCTTTAACATAATTCATCTCGTTCAACAATACTAGGTCTAAAGTATTTTTCCTTTCTTGTTGGCAGGTGATTTATTTGTTGAATGTTGTATTCTAGTAGCATATCTAATAGTTTTTCAAATTGCCTCTTATCTTCTGCACTACTATTACTCTCTTTTTTTATATGTATAAGTACAACCACAATCTCCTATTCGTTCTTTCCATTCTACGAAAGGAAAGTTGAAGTCACCAGATAGGAGAATAGTCCAGTCCTTGTGATTTCTACATATATCATCCAATTTTTCAATTATTAAGTCAAACTCTTTAGTATTAGGAGGTCTATATATTACTATGTTCATCAATTTTTCAGATTCAAATTCTACCGCTATTAGTTCACATTCTGAGTTACTATATTTCTCATATATTTTTCCTTTTTTTTTTGTCTTTCCCATATATTGCGGTTCCCCCTTGATTCCTATTTTTTCTATCTGATCTATAAGTTTGGAACCCTTTTATTTGATCATCATTCCCAGTCTCTTGGGAATACCAGGTTTCACTTATATTCATTATATCTATTTTCTTTTCAATTTGGGTTAGTTCTTCTAAGTACTCTATTTTTCTTTTTGAGTTACTCGTAACTAAACCCTGCGCATTCATCACTATGATGGTTTGCGTGTTTTCTCTTCATTTAATACTGGTAGTAATAAGGATTTTCCCATGTCTCTTCCTGTTCTGGTAGTTGTTCTTTTTTCATTTCCAGAAATTCTGACATTAAAAAATCCAACTTTTCCATAATATTTGATCTTCCTTCATCATAATTATTTCATTTTGTGTCTGAATCTGCAATTTTCTCGTTTCTGCAATATCCTCTTGCATAATAAATACAGTTATTATCTCTTGGGTATAATTTCGGAGCTGATGCTTTGAAATTTTTTGCTGACACCTCTGCATATCTCATTGGTGGTTTTGCTTTTCTCTTTTACCTGAATATTCTTGATTTCTCTCTTATTTGTTTCTTTCTTATTTTGGATTTTATTACTTGGTTGGTTATTTATTTGATTATGATTCATGGCTACAGGGTGCATATATTTGCATTTTTTGTCGAACTTACATCCTTTTCCTTCTTTTAGGTTTTTACATATTTTTGGATGCAGATCTCTGCAATCATCCCCATATCCATCTAAGTATGCACATTTACCATATATTTCATAGTTTTGACATATCTTAGGAGGTTTGTAGTAACATCTTTCTCCAAACTCTGCAATTCCCATCTTTTTCAAAAGGTTGCAGATTTGTCTTTCTTGTCTATTTTTTCCTCTTTCCCGTCATTGTATAGATCTGGGTAGAGCCTCTTCGGGATTTGCTTTTCTGTTGTCATATCGTAATTTATTTCTTCGTAGGTATGCTGCTTTATTGCCTCTAGTAGTATGTACAATGAGTATCTCTGCATCCATACTTTTATCTGTTCTTTGTTTTCCTTATTTTTTTTTCTGTCATTTCATTTTTGTTTACTTCTCTTCCGTTTCCTCTTCTCTTTTTCTTTTCTTCTTCTTCTTCCTCTTCTCTTCTTTTCCTCCAACTATTTGTACATTCAATCTTGATTTAATAACATTGTCTATCCATTGATAGACATGTTGAACAAAAAAAAATTCTTGTATCTTTTCTCAAATCTTGTATTACCTCAGCACACTGTGGATGGGTCGGAATGTTGCATGCAGCACATTTTCTGATTAGGTTTTGTGGATTGACTATGCTATACCAAACCAAACTTACCACAGTTTGCATGCTTTTGGCATTCTTTTTCCTAATGCATCAATTAGGATATTCACAAGATTCACCTTATTCATTTTCTTTGTCGGAATATGTTGGTTTTATGTATATTTTCTTTATGAGTCTCTTGACCACTTGGATTTTATTTGGAACTTCTTCAATTATTTTCAAGATGTTTTCATTAGATTTGTTCCAGTTTGAAGGATTATATCCTTCTAATATATCTATGAATGCTTTTGTATCTTTTTGGTTAGGACTGTTGCTGATTTCATAGATGAGAAATGCCAGTTCCTTCCTGCTACCTCATCGTATTGCGAATCTGCTAAACACGCCAAATTACACCACCTCTTCCCGCAGTTGGAACTTACTGCCATCTTGTTCTGATTTATAGTATTACACTTGATAAACAACTTAGAAGACGCTTTATCCTACTATTTTCACACTAATCTTATCACCGATAGTTCACGAACACTTCCTAGATATTTCTCAAATTCTAGTCGTATGTTAAACTTGTGAATCTGTGATTAATCTGACTTCACGCGGGTACGTCTCACCAAGCAAGAGAGAGAGAGAGAGAGAGAGTAGAGAGAGAGAGAGAGAGAGGAGAGAGAGAGAGTTTTATAATTCCAGAATTTGTGAGAAAGTTTAATCTCCCACGAGAGAGAGAGAGAGAGAGAGAGAGAGAGATAGAGAGAGAGAAAGAGAGACCTTACCTTACAGACCTTACAGTTTCGTTCGGGTTGCCCCAGGTCCCTCAGTGTGAGGCGCCTCTAATGTCTACCAGAGAGTTGCTAGTACATCTCTTCCGGTATATTTTGCATCTTCCAATCTTGGATGGTTCTGGGATGCAGTTTAGATATTTGTCGAGCTTATTCTTAAACACATCTACGCTCACTCCTGATATATTCCTCAGATGAGCTGGCAACGCATTGAATAGACGCTGCATTATCGATGCTGGGGGGGGGGGGGGGGGGGTGTAGTGGATTAATGTCCTTTGTGTCTTTCCTTATTTTTCCTCGTATAGTTTTGGGCACTATTAATCTACCTCTGCTTGCTCTTTCTGATATTTTTAGTTCCATGATATTTTCTGTTATTCCTTCTATCTGTTTCCATGCCTGAATTATCATGTAGCGTTCTCTTCTCCTTTCTAGACTATATAATTTTAAGAAATTGTAGTCTTTCCCATAGTCTAGGTCCTTAACTTCTTCTATTCTAGCTGTAAAGGACCTTTGTACACTCTCTATTTGTGCAATATCCTTTTGATATGTGGGTACCATATCATATTGCAATATTCAAGTGGACTACGAAACATATGTTTTATAAAGCATAATCATGTGTTTCAGCTTTTCTTGTTTTGAAGTGCCGTAACAACATTCCCATTTTTGCTTTACATTTTGCCAAAAGAATTGCTATTTGATCATTGCATAACATGTTCCTATTCATCATCACACCAAGTCTTTAACTGCTCCTTATTTGTGATTGTCTCATTATTAGGTCCCCTATATGCATATAGCTTCCTTCTCTGTCTCCATAATTTATTGATTCAAATTTATCTGAGTTAAATACCATCCTATTTTCCTCTGCCCAATCATATACTTTGTTAAGGTCTCTTTGTAGATCGTTTCCTATCTTCATCACAAGTAATTTCTCTACTTATTCTTGTGTCATCAGCGAAACTACTCACTACCGAATCCTTAACATTACTGTCTATGTCTTCAATCATAATAACTAACAATATTGCAGCTAGCACCGTACCTTGTGGCACGGCCGGATATTACCTTGGTTTCATCCGATTTCTCATCGTTTGCAATAACTATCTGTTTTCTGTTGTGTAAAAATTCTTTTAACCATCTTCCTACTTTATCTACGAATTGATGTGTTTTCTAATTTTCTTTGCTAATATATTAGGTCTACTTTTGTCAAAAGCTTTGCAAAGTCTAGATAACCAATCTGTTTTTCATTTCCGCTTTTCATATTTTTGAATAGTTCTCACGGTGGACTAACAATTGGGTTTGTGTACTTTTTCCGGGTACGAAAACCATGTTGTCCTTTATTAAACAAATTATTTTTTATTAAATGTTTCATAATATTTTTCTTCATTACCCTTTCATACACTTTCATAATATGTGATGTTAGACTCACAGGCCTATAATTACTTGCCTCTAGTCTTGATCCACTTTTTGAAAGTAGGGGTGATATATGCTAATTTGTGCTCATCATAAATCTTGCTTGTATCTACACTTTGTCTCAATAATATTGCAAGTGGCTTTGCGATAGAATTAACTACTTTCTTTAACAAAATAGCAGGGACTCCATCAGGCCCTGCAGCAGCTCCATTTTTAATTTCATTAATAGCCTGCACAATATCAGCTTCATTAATATCTATGTCAGCTAAATATTCACTATTTTCATCCCTTACTTCTATATCATTATCTTCATTATCTATTCTAGGGGTGAATTCTCTCTTATATCGTTCTGCAATATGTTGCAAATTTCCTTTTTTTCATTCGTTAATCTCCTTCAATTCTTAGAGGGCCTATTTCTATTCTTCTTTATTCATCTTCTTCGCATATGATATAATAGTTTGGGGTTTTGCTTGATATTTACTAGGGTTTTTTCTTCCAAGTCCCGTTTTTTTTTTCCTTTGATTGTATAATCTTTTGTTCTGCATTTTCTATATTACTTTTTAGTTCTATAACTTTCCATGCATTTTTTCCTTTTGCAAGACCTTTTTTCCACTTTCTGATTTCTGGAACAAGATCCTTCTGTCTCTTGGTATGCATGACTGATGTTTACTTTTCTTCTTCGGTATATATTATCCACTATTTTCTCTAATATTTTATATAATATCTCCCGTATTTACCTTATGTCCATCACTTACGAAAATGTTATCCCAATCTTTGTTTAATTCTTCATTTATTTCTGACCATTTTATATTTTTACTGTAGAAGTTGTATTTTCCATATCCTTCCCACTTTTTCATTTCTTGCTTATCTCTATTTTCACTTGCTTTGGAATGAACTGTTAATTCTATGACATTATGGTCTGAAATACTCGCATTATAAACTATTATTTCTTTAAAATAATTCATCTCGTTCACAAAATACTAAGTCTAAAGTATTTTCCTTTCTTGTTGGCAGGTGATTTATTTGTTGAATGTTGTATTCTAGTAGCATATCTAATGCTTTTCAAATTGCCTCTTATCTTTCTGCACTACTATTACTCTCTTTTTTATATGTATAAGTACAACCACAATCTCCTATTCGTTCTTTCCATTCTACGAAAGGAAAGTTGAAGTCACCAGATAGGAGAATAGTCCAGTCCTTGTGATTTCTACATATATCATCCAATTTTTCAATTATTAAGTCAAACTCTTTAGTATTAGGAGGTCTATATATTACTATGTTCATTTAATTTTTCAGATTCAAATTCTACCGCTATTAGTTCACATTCTGAGTTACTATATTTCTCATATATTTTTCCGTTGTTTTTGTCTTTCCCATATATTGCGGTTCCCCCTTGATTCCTATTTTTTCTATCTGATTTATAAGTTGGAACCCTTTTTATTTGATCATCATTCCAGTCTCTGGGAATACCAGGTTTCACTTATATTCATTATATCTATTTTCTTTTCAAATTTGGGGTTAGTTTTTCTTCTAAGTAACTCTATTTTTCTTTTGAGTTACTCGTAACTAAACCCTGCTGCATCACAATATGATGGTTTGCGTGTTTTCTCCTTCATTTAATAATGGTAGTAATAAGGGATTTTCCCATGTCTCTTTCCTGTTCTGGTATGTTGTTCTTTTTTCATTTCCAGAAATTCTGACATTAAAAAATCCAACTTTTCCATAAATATTTGATCTTCCTTCATCCATAATTATTCATTTGTGTCTGAATCTGCAATTTTCTCCGTTTCTGCAATATCCTCTTGCATAATAAATACAGTTATTATCTCTTGAGTAGAATTTCGGAGCTGATGCTTTGAAATTTTTTGCTGACACTCTGCATATCTCATTGGTGGTTTGCTTTTCTCTTTTACCTGATATTCTTGATTTCTCTCTTTATTTGTTTTTTTCTTATTTTGGATTTTATTACTTGGTTGGTTATTTATTTGATTATGATTCATGGCTACAGGGTGCATATATTTGCATTTTTTTGTCGAACTTACATCCTTTTCCTTCTTTTAGGTTTTTGCATATTTTTGGATGCAGATCTCTGCAATCATCCCCATAGCCATCTAGGTATGCACATTTACCATATATTTCATAGTTGTGACATACCTTAGGATGTTTGTAGTAACATCTTTCTCCAAATCTGCAATTCCCTCTTTTCAAAAGGTTGCAGATTTTGTCTTTCTTGTCTATTTTTTCCTCTTTCCCGTCATTGTGTAGATCTGGGTAGAGCTTCTTCGGGATTTGCTTTTCTGTTGTCATATCGTAATTTATTTCTTCGTAGGGATGCTGCTTTATTGCCTCATATGTAGTATCAATGAGTATCTCTGATCCATACTTTTATCTTGTTCTTGTTTTCCTTATTTTTTTCTGTCATTTCATTTTGTTTACTTCTCTTCCGTTTTCCTCTTCTTCTTCTTCTTCTTCTTCTTCTTCCTCTTCCTCTTCCTCTTCTTCTTCATCCTCAACTATTTGTACATTCAATCTTGATTTAATAACATTGTCTATCCATGATAGACATGTTGAACAAAAAATTCTTGTATCTTTTCTCAAATCTTGCATTACTCAGTCACTGTGGATGGGTCGGAATGTTGCATGCAGCACATTTTCTGATTAGATTTTGTGGATTAACTATGCTATACCAAACCTTACACAGTTTGCATGCTTTTGGCATTCTTTTTCCTAATGCATCAATTAGGATATTCACAAGGTTCACCTTATTCATTTTCTTTGTCGAATATGTTGGTTTAAAATACTGTAATGTTCTCTTTTAGGCTTGAAATGTTGTTATGAAGAAACAACGAAACGCGTCGCAATAAAAATGTGGTGTCTCTCCTTAAACCTACGCTCTTCTTCAATTATTTTCAAGATGTTTTCATTAGATTTGTTCCAGTTTGAAGGATTATATCCTTCTAATATATCTATGAATGCTTTTGTATCTTTTTGGTTAGGACTGTTGCTGATTTCATAGATGAGAAATGCCAGTTCCCTTCCTGCTACCTCATCATATTGCGAATCCGCCAAGCAAGCTAAATTACGCCACTTCTTCCCGCAGTTGGAACTTACTGCCATCTTGTTCTGATTTACAGTATTACACTTGATAAACTAACTTAGAAGACGCTTTATCCTACTATTTTCACACTAATCTTATCACGATAGTTCACGAACACTTCTAGATATTTCTCAAATTCTAGTCGTATGTTAAACTTGTGATATCTGTTGATTAATCTGACTTCACGCGGGTACGTCTCACCAAGCAAGATGGCTACTACGAGAGAGAGAGAGAGAGAGAGAGTTTTATAATTACAGATTTTATGAGAAAGTTTTAAACTCCTAAGAGAGAGAGAGAGAGAGAGAGAGAGAGAGAGAGAGAGAGAGAGAGAGTTTTATAATTCCAGATATTGTGAGAAAGTTTTAACTCCTACGAGAGAGAGAGAGAGAGAGAGAGAGAGAGAGAGAGAGAGAGAGTTATAATTCCAGATTTTGTGAGAAAGTTTTAACTCCGAGAGAGAGAGAGAGAGAGAGAGAGAGAGAGAGAGAGAGAGAGAGAGAGAGAGAGAGTTATAATTCCAGATTTTGTGAGAAAGTTTTAACTCCGAGAGAGAGAGAGAGAGAGAGAGAGAGAGAGAGAGAGAGAGAGTAAAAACGTAAAAAGTAGAGAGAGAACTCGTGTCTCTAAACAGACAAAAAATAAATAAATAGATAAAGGAATAAATTAATAAAATAAAAAATAAAAACAAGGCATTATTGACGTAACGAACCTAATGGTATAGTAGTAGTAGTAGTAGTAGTAGTAGTAGTAATAGCAGCAGCCGTCGCAAACAGACTACAGATTTGCCTTTGAAACGGCTCCCCAATGCAAATGAACAGACAGACAACAACACGCGCTTCGCACCGCAGCAAGAGGCTTCCGTGAATACTCAATGAGTTGAGCTTGCTGACCCCGCTAAGCGTCTTGGAAGCAGCTGAAACTAGTTAAAACTAGCTCTCTCTCTCTCCTTTTCAAGTATAGCTATCATTCGTAAAACAGGAAGCTTCGGGAGTTCTCTAGACAGCCGGAAGTAGTTGTTGGGACAGCGTACCGGTATTGGTTGGTCTACAGCTCGTTTGGCAGATAAAAGAAAAAAATGACACGTGGGGAAGAATCGATTAGAAGCTTCATTATTATAAGGCCAAACTATTTATTTATTTATTTTATTTATTTATTTATTTAGCTTTTGGTTAAGTTCCCGACCTTCAAACACACTTAGTTTTCTACTAAATAGCTGCCACAACGCCCAGTATTTCGGCTAGCGAGAAGTGTTATAATATCTTAAAATGATCAAATATCATGTCTTTGAATGAAGGAAAGACCACATTATCTTAGATAAGGTATATGAGGAAAATTAGACCTACACAACACTCATTAACGAACTAGACGAAGAATAGGCCTATACGAGGGCACTGATTTAACGAAGTTGGGGAAAAATTAGACCTATATAAGTTTCCAAAAAATATATTGAGTAAATCTCGACTCGAAGACAAAGGTAATACTGATAAAAGACGTTATATAACAAGGAATAAGAATTAAGCAAATCACTGAACTTCTGCAAACGTCAAAATAGTTGTACACAGTCCAAACTGGAGTAAATTGAAACATGAATTGAAGTATGACCAGAGACTCTCTCTCTCTCTCTCTCTCTCTCTCTCTCTCTCACGAATAGCTGTCGATATAACCAAAGACATACACACACACACACACACACACACACACACACACACACACATATATATATATATATATATATATATATATATATATATATATATATATACAGCTTGCATCCATCGCTTTCACTAAACTAGCGAAGAAGACGTTTAAATGTTGCAAAATTAAAATGTCGTACGCATTAGGCCTAGTATAAGTATGTATATGTATAGTAAATTCAAGTATGTTGAGCTATAAAAAAATATAAATGATTTTATTGATTCTGTACACAAATTAAGTATATTGGACATTTATCTATTGTAAAATGAACTTTATAGTGTATTTTATTTAAAATAAAGAGAAAAAAGTATACTATTAAACATCTTTAACTATAATTTCGAAGTAGCCTACCCTAGGCTAACACCATCAGTATAAACTAGAAACTTCAAAATAACCGCAAAAAATAAAAAAGAAAGATCACAATATCGAACGGAAATGAAGAGGAACCTTCAATTTAAGTGCAAACACGTGAATAGTTGAGAGAGAGAGGAGAGAGAGAGAGAGAGAGAGAGAGAGAGAGAGAGAGATTGTGTGGCGTTTACACGCGCGCTCGGTCTCTGTTGACTATCTCAACATCGAGAAGGAATCTCAGATAAGTTCTTTGCAAGGTCTTGTTGGTTCTCTCTCAGTGTCGGGCACTGGTACGGTACGTTGGAGGAACTGAGAGATGAAGGTAAAAGGAATAAATAAACAGACACAGGGATAATGGCAGAGGAAAAGATGAAGGCAAACGATTGGCTGGCCTGAGGGCATAATATTCAACTCGGCCATCAAGATGTCTTCTTCTTCTTTGAAGCAGAAAAGTTTAATTTACCGTCAAGGAATTTACGCCCAGGGCATGTTCCTGAAAGTTCTTATGGGGGTATTATACATAGCGCTGCATCAGACGAGAGAGAGAGGAGAGAGAGAGAGAGAGAGAGAGAGAGAGAGAGAGAGAGAGAGAGAGAGAGAATTGAGACGAATTATTTATTGGTTATAATTATTGCAAGGGTTTTCACACCTGGCTTCAATGAGACATGGGCTGTCTCTGAATATATATATATATATATATATATATATATATATATATATATATATATATATATATATATATATATATATATCGAACTACATATGTCCTTTAATATCTAATTCGCTCTACCTCGGAATTAATATATTTTCATATATGCTTAACCGAGGGGGAATTTATTAAGCGATAATAGAATTGGCCATCGACAGGCGCGAACCGTGACTTCCAATCCCAGGACTGGCAGTGAAGCCTTAAACCACCCCAACACCGCAAGAGATATAAGTAACATATGTAGTTCGATATATGTATATGAATCACGGTAATGTGATAGACATATATATATATATATATATATATATATATATATATATATATATATATATATATATATATATATATATATATATATATATATATATATATATATATATATATATATATATATATATATATATATATGCGTGTTAAAGGCGGTACATAATCGCCACGAGCTAATATAAACAAAAAACAAATGCATGAAGACACGAAACAAAAGACTTCATTACTCTTCATTATCTCTTCGATGGTGACGTCACTTCCGTTGTCATAATGATATTCAAAACATCACTCGTTCCACCACCAACCGCTGACAACATTCGTTTTAACGAGCAAAGAGAGAATAGACAGAAAAATCTCATTAAGAAGAAGGAATAACTTCTCGTTCCTGTATAATTTAACCTCAACCTCATCCTATTCATGAGAAACAAAGAATATTGCTGACAAGCCAGAAATAATATGTCGTATCGTATTTATTATAAAAAGTATTGGCGAACCATCCACAGTTATGTATGAGTACTCGAGACGAGTGCAAGGTTCTCCCCTCAAGCATAAGTTGTAAACATTATATTCCTAACTTTTAACGTTAGTTAAAACACGCTAAGATCTATGGTCAAATAGAGCCTTGTTTCACCAAAATAAATGCGCTATATTTTATTAGTAATATTTTTTCTGTACTGTTTAACATTCGATCTATTTATCTTTTACCTTTCCATTCTAATAAATGATAAATATCCTATCATAATATTCCTGTATCTTTAACTCGACGCGAAACACCCGTTTTCAGACTTTTTTTAGTCTTTCCTAACCCACCTCCCCCTCCCCAAGAACAAGTAGTTCATAGGCCTATGATCTGAGTAAGCGAAAATGAATTCTTACAGAGAGCTTTGGGAATCTGTTCGAGTCCCTTTTTCAGTCGATTCCCATTTTGAGACTGGAGCGGGAATCTGTGCTCTCAGAGAGAGAGAGAGAGAGAGAGAGAGAGAGAGAGAGAGAGAGAGAGAGAGAGAGAGGCTTCACAGGATCAAACCTTAGTCTATCGGCCTAAATGGAGACCCGTCTGATAATACATCACACGTGATGCTAATGTTCGGTTTTACGTAAATTCCAATCGAGAGAGAGAAAAAACATGCGTCTCTGTGACGTCAAATGTGACGCATGCGCGTCGAGAACGCGAAATCATGATGACGTTATAACTCTGGGTAATTTAGGCTGAATGAAATGGTCGTGCCTATTCATTAGAACCACCAGATGACTTTTTCTTTTTCCGTGGCTCTAGAAACGACTTATTACTCATATTTTAAGCTGTATGGGATCTATTTACTTTTTAATCCAACCAAATTTACCTTTGGAAATATTTTGTAGGCGATGGTTAAAGTGACTCAGATTTAAAGTGATTAGACTAATGGTCATCAAGAAAGAGAGAGAGAGAGAGAGAGAGAGAGAGAGAGAGAGAGAGAGAGAGAGAGAGAGAGAGAGAGGTGTCGTCATTCCTTCACCGCATATAGAACTATTTCGCCATATTCCAAAGCTATGAGAGAGACCTTACCTTACCTTACCTTACAGTTCGTTCGGGTTGCCCCAGGTCCCTCAGTGTGAGGCGCCTCTAATGTCTACAGAGAGTTGCTAGTACATCTTCCGGTATATTTGTTTTGCATCTTCCAATCTTGGATGGTCTGGGATGCAGTTTAGATATTTGTCGAGCTTATTCTTAAACACATCTACGCTCACTCCTGATATATTCCTCAGATGAGCTGGCAACGCATTGAATAGACGCTGCATTATCGATGCTGGTGCGTAGTGGATTAATGTTCTGTGTGCTTTCCTTATTTTTCCTGGTATAGTTTTGGGCACTATTAATCTACCTCTGCTTGCTCTTTCTGATATTTTTAGTTCCATGATATTTTCTGTTATTCCTTCTATCTGTTTCCATGCCTGAATTATCATGTAGCGTTCTCTTCTCCTTTCTAGACTATATAATTTTAAGGATTGTAGTCTTTCCCAGTAGTCTAGGTCCTTAACTTCTTCTATTCTAGCTGTAAAGGACCTTTGTACACTCTCTATTTGTGCAATATCCTTTTGATAGTGTGGGTACCATATCATATTGCAATATTTCAAGTGGACTACGAACATATGTTTTATAAAGCATAATCATGTGTCAGCTTTTCTGTTTTGAAGTGCCGTAACAACATTCCCATTTTTGCTTTACATTTTGCCAACAGAATGGCTATTTGATCATTGCATAACATGTTCCTATTCATCATCACACCAAGGTCTTTAACTGCTTCCTTATTTGTGATTGTCTCATTATTAGGTCCCCTTATATGCATATAGCTTTCTTCTCTGTCTCCATAATTTATTGATTCAAATTTATCAGAGTTAAATACCATCCTATTTACCTCTGCCCAATCATATACTTTGTTAAGGTCTCTTTGTAGAGCGTTCCTATCTTCATCACAAGTTAATTTCTCTACTTATTCTTGTGTCATCAGCGAAACTACTCACTACCGAATCCTTAACATTACTGTCTATGTCTTCAATCATAATAACAAACAATATTGCAGCTAGCACCGTACCTTGTGGCACACCGGATATTACCTTGGTTTCATCCGATTTCTCATCGTTTGCAATAACTATCTGTTTTCTGTTGTGTAAAAATTCTTTTAACCATCTTCCTACTTTATCTACGATATTGTGTTTTCTAATTTTCTTTGCTAATATATTATGGTCTACTTTGTCAAAAGCTTTTGCAAAGTCTAGATAAACCCACATCTGTTTCATTTCCGCTTTTATATTTTTGAATATGTTCTCACGGTGGACTAACAGTTGGGTTTGGTGTACTTTTTCCGGGTACGAAACCGTGTTTGTCCTATATTAAACCAAATTATTTTTTATTAAATGTTTCATAATATTTTTCTTCATTACCCTTTCATATACTTTCATAATATGTGATGTTAGACTCACAGGCCTATAATACTTGCCTCTAGTCTTGATCCACTTTTGAAAGTAGGGGTGATATATGCTAATTTGTGCCTCATCATAAATCTTGCCTATATCTACACTTTTGTCTTAATAATATTGCAAGTGGCTTTGCGATAGAATGAACTACTTTCTTTAACAAAACATAGCAGGGACTCCATCCGGCCCTGCAGCAGCTCCATTTTTAATTTCATTAATTGCCTGCACAATATCAGCTTCATTAATTTCTATGTCAGCTAAATATTCACTATTTTCGTCCCTTACTTCTATATCATTATCTTCATTATCTATTCTAGGGTGAATTCTCTCTTATATCGTTCTGCCAGTATGTTGCAAATTTCCTTTTTTTCATTCGTTAATCTCCCTTCAATTCTCAGAGGGCCTATTTCTATTCTTCTTTTATTCATCTTCTTCGCATATGAGTATAATAGTTTGGGGTTTTGCTGATATTTAATATGGTTTTTTCTTTCCAAGTCCCGTTTTTCATTTTCTTTTGATTGTATAATCTTTTGTTCTGCATTTTTCTATCTTACTTTTTAGTTCTATAACTTTCCATGCATTTTTTTCTTTTGCAAGACCTTTTTTCCACCTTTATTTTCTGATTTTGGAACAAGATCCTTCTGTCTCTTGGTATGCATGAATGATGTTTACTTTTCTTCTTCGGTATATATTTATCCACTATTTTCTCCAATATTTTATATAATATCTCCGTATTTACCCTTATGTCATCACTTACGAAAATGTTATCCCAATCTTTGTTTAATTCTTCATTAATTTCTGACCCTTTTATATTTTTACTGTAGAAGTTGTATTTTCCATAGAGAGAGAGAGAGAGAGGTGTCATTCCTTCAACGCATTTAGAAGTATTTCGCCATGATTCAGAACAGAGAGAGAGAGAGAGAGAGAGAGAGAGAGAGAGAGAGAGAGAGAGAGAGTCATGATCACTTCATGGCAAATAGGAACTATTTTCGCCATAATTCCGAGCAATAAAGTCGCACGGTTTATCTCACTAATCTAACTTCATAAGGTTCAATTCCATGTAGGCCTAAAGACAACTTTCATTTAACCCTATCTATACAAGAAACTTCTTAATAGAATAAATTCAGTTTGCTTTTAACCGAAAATATCTATATACATCAGTTTTATATGAATTAATATTCCCACTATTACGGTGATATTGAAAACTAGAACTATAAAACATGACGATGTTCGCTCAGCAGACGTTATGATAGCAGACCTCCGATCATCTCTCCCCATTAGACCCAGGTCCTGTCTTTCCATTACCCAACCAGATTTACCTTCACCCAATCCAGTCCTATTAAGGGAAGAGGTCACTTAATGAGGAACCAGCGACCCATACTGATTATGCTTGTAGTACTACAGACGCGCAGGCAAGCGCATCACAAAACCGAGTGTGTCTGGAAACAAGAGCGTCCTTCTCTGTTACATGAGCAGGAAATACTCTCCGATGTGTTACGGCATAAAAGATTAATCATTTGCCATATGAATTATTCTATTCGGCGAATAGAATGAATACTTTCGTTATACGTTAGTCTCATTCATGATTGTTACCGAGGGATTTTTTTTTTCGGCCAAACCAGAACTCAATTTTCCCTACCTTGTATAGGTCTAGTACTTGACGTGATAGTCCTCTGGACGGTAAACGTAATGGCTAATGAGTGCGCGCGCGTGTGTGTGTTTGTCTTTTTAGAGGTGATACCAAACATATAGTAATCCCTTCTTGAACGAATAACAAGTAAGGGTTCCTCACCACTGGTTGTTTTGAGAACAGAGTTAACAAAATCTATGGGTCTACAGTGTTCCTCTCGTTGGATACAACCATTTTCCTAAACTCCTACGACAACAATCCTTTAATTTCTGTATTTCAGAACACTATAGATCTCAAGGAATGGAGAGAGTATATAGGTCTACAGTTCCAGTCTGTGTTCAGAAAAGGCAAATCTCGTGGCTAAAGACAAAACATATATAGGTTTTAGAACCGTATACCATTTAAATTCCCAGTTTTAAGAATAAGGCGCAGTAGTGTTAATTTCTGAAGATGTATAAGGTGCATTTTAATGTTAAATTTGTCGATCTCCGATGTATTAATGTTTAAATGTAGGGTACAGTGGTGCTCAAATCTCACGCGACATGATTCTTTTTGTATCGTCCAGATTCTCAGACTCAACGTGACGTTGCCAAGTAGTGCTAAACTTTTTTTTTTTATTCGTAATATCATACATGTCGAAAAGTTTGCGAATTCACAACTAACCCCATTTCCCTTATTATGCATTGGTATAATTCGTAATCTGTAATTTGAATTTTTTTTTTTTTTTTTTTTTTTTTTTTTTTTTTTTTTTTTTTTTTTTTTTTTTTTTTTTTTTTTTTTTTTTACGTTGCTCGGTTCAGAATGCGGTGTGATCAAGTTAGCGGTGCCAGCAATGAAAGGACACTTAACATGCTCCTCGGTCTGGTCAACATAACCACGTCTGCAGCATTATGACAGTAGACCTAATAAGCTCAACAGTCATAAAAACAATTTCAAAGCAAGAATATCAATTAAAACATGTTTTCTTTGAATATTGAAGTTTCAGGCTGTGTTTCAGCTGCCTGTATGTTGCAAGATGATTTATAGGCATAAAAAAATAATCTAAGACTTCTGAGATGTAATCTGTTCCTAACGTTTTTATTTGTAGAGATTACCTGGTCTTTGAAGAATAAAAGACGATGATGATTTTGGTTATATGTATAAGATGGCTATCAATTGAAATATCATAAGTATTAATATCAAGGCGTATGAAACACGTTTTTCAAGTGGTTTAAAATACTATTTTCTTAAAAGTTCTTCTCCTCCCTTTTGATGTATAATTAATTCTTTCATAAGGTAACTTGAAGTGCAAGAACGTGTAGATAACCTCATTTGCTTTCTGGCCAGAAATTGTTAATAGAGAGATGTGAATGTTAAGTGCAAAGTAAAGAAATCTAACACCTAGGCCTAGGAATAATATCTTGGCTTTGACAAAAGAATATTGCATAGGCGAATATATTTGCTATTGTGCCATAATTTTTGAAATATTTAATATATATAACAAAAAATTATGTATGAAAATCCAAATATTCTTCTAACACATATAAAGTAAATGTTTCCAAGATAATTTCATGGTCGCTACTCACTATAGACCTACTTATGTTACACCAGGAGGTTGTTGTTGCACCAACACTAATCATACGTCACACATGCTCCCCTCACACGTTGATATCGGTGGGCGCATTCTACTTTTATTATGCATATTTAATTTTTTTTTTCACCGTTGAGGTGTAAAAGCAATGAAATAGGAATATTTCAAATTTTATGCTTGCTTTGGAAGCATTATTAATGTTATGACAATTTTTATCGTTTTTTATTTAACATTTGAACAGGGTTGATGGCGACTTCGTCTTGGTTAAATGCTTCAGCGATGAGTAAAACTGTGAATGAAAGTTTTGAAAGTGTTTCGTAAGAGTTTTTCTGAAATTTGTTTACACACGACATTTTCTTACAGTTTTGAAATATTTGACAGATTTCACTCTTATGAAACATATTATGGCCTTATTGCGTGCGATAATCGCGCGTTTTCGCACTGAAATAATAGATAAATATGGAGAATGCTAGGTTGCCAATTAGTGAATTTTGAACGAAATCCTATGGAGTCATGTTACATGAGATTTGAGCATCACTGTACATTAATAATGTCATATAAGGATGGTAAATAAATTTATCTACCTTTTCATAACCTTGAGAGTCAAAAACTGTAGGAGTGGGGTGTGGCCAGTAAAGTTACGAAAAGCGATGCCTCAGATTAGCAAATGAGTGTATTCATGTACCCCTCTCACCGACATTGTAAAAAAAAATAGTAATAAAAACTTGTTTGTCCGAAATCACCGTAAGATAAATAAAAAGCACATTTTGCAATGTGGGTCTAGATCCACCTTCGTTAAAACTGAGCTTCTAGAGGACTCGTACAGTATGCAGCAAAACTCGTGCGACTTTTTTATTTTTGTACTGGACAAGCGTTGTTCTTAAGTTGCCAATTAGTATTAAATCTCATATTTTAAATGTGTATGTATGAAGAAAGTTGGTCACTTGTCATATAGAATCTTATCATTGAAATATATTGGAACCTGGAAAACAAAAATATTTCACGCTACAATATTTCTGAACGAAAACTAATATGTTACTGTAGCATGAAAACCTCGCTCACCGTGACTCCATGAGTCGTGGAATCGTCAGTCTGGACACAGTGGAAGAGGACATTGCGGTGGAGTGAAAGAGAAGAGTTGAGCAGAGCATAGTCTAATGATAACATTTGATGCATTTGGGATATGAATTCATAGTTATTACTTTTCGCTTTTGTAGTTTTGTGTATAAAGCAAATGTTAGTCAGGATCATGATTTCGATACTTGCAATAAATTATGGCTTAGGCTTAGGTTATAGCCAGTGCTACATAAGTCTAGTCTCCCGAGGGGTTTCTTCAGTTTGAAGAAAAGTAAAATAATAAAATAAGTGAATAAATAAGCAAGGTGAAGAGTAATCTTCGATATTAGAAATACAATTAATTTTTTATTATTTTGCTTTAATTTACGAATGGAAGACTAATCAGGTGTGATATTATCAGCTACAACTGTCGAGTGCAGATTCTACAGAAGGACAACTGTAACGTATATAAACAATAATGTCGAGGCCAATGCTATTGACTTTATATTACAGACTGCAACAAGTTGCATCAAATCTTTGCAACTTATGAAGGGTGTCTAAAAGACCATAAAGCAGGATTTGTGAAATTCTTCCACAGTCTTGGTGTGATATACTTCGTCATTATTTTTTTCTTAGGCCTATATGATATAATCGAGAAGCGCGAAGTGCACTTGGCCTACGGATAAGGCGAAGGCAGGCAAACTAAGCCATTGGCGGGCCACTATGCACCCTTCACCAGTTGGGTCTAACGAAATCCTAGGTAAATCTCAAGAAATGTAACTTAGTAAAGGCATCAATAAACCAAGTAGCAAATAATGAATATAATTGATAATAAAAACGGTATAGGTTAAGTAAATAGTATACCACTATAATTATTTAAAAAATACGTATAATTCTTTGAAATACATAGGTCCCTGTGAAAAATAAAATACAAATTCCAGCAAAACAAATAGAGTAAACACAACTTCGTCTTTTAAAACACGTCATATATATAAAGCTACACACACACACACACACACACACACACACACACACACCACACACACAGAGCGAGAGAGAGAATTGATTGATATTTAGTATGTGAGCGTAGGTCTACTACAAATATTGTCCCCACGCATAGACTCCCATACTGACAAGCAATGGCTTATGATGGCCTTGTTTACTGTCAGAACGGAGCCATCCCATTCCTTTGTCATAATGGCCCACAAATTTTTCCATGCGATTGAGATCCGGAGATTTTGCAGGCCAGTTGATCCGAATAACTTTTGGATGCTGTTGTAACCATTTTCTCACTGGCATGCTATTATAAACAGAGGAGTTGTCCATTGCCAAGAACATGGGCAACGGTTCCGGAATCTGTTGCATCCTAACAGATGGAATCAGCACCTCGTCAAGAATGTCAACATATATACTGCCTGCCATTTAATCGCTCATGGATTGGCACTAAAGCACTGGTCCGCAAGACGCCATCCAACCCAAAGGCCCGCGTTATCCTACCACCTCGTCGATTTGGTTCGATATATTTATCCTCAAACCTGAAAAAATAGAGAGAAGGATTTAGAGAAAATATAAATTTACAGATCGGTCGGAGAGAAACAATGACAGTGGGCTTACTTTTAAATATAAAAGAAACTTTTAACTGCAGTCTTCCTCATCAATAAATTTCTTATGGATTAGAAAAAAAAAAGGACTTGGCGCTTTTATTAAGCCATCCTTTCGATATTTGCTATAACACAGAAACTTTTCAACTTTTAAGACTTGAAGTTGCAAGTGAAAATGTTAAGAAAATACTATAAGGGTTATTCTATAAAACTATATATATATATATATATATTATATATATATATATATTATATATAATATACATATATATATATATAATATATATATATATATATATATAAGCATATATATTTGGGGGGGAGGATTTATAATTATATATATATATCTATATATATATATATATATATATATATATATATAATATATATATATATATATATATATATATATATATATTGTGGAGATTTATATATATATATATATATATATATATATATATATATATATATCTATATATATCTATATATATATATATATATATATAGATATATATATATATAGATATATATATATATATATATATATATATATATATATATAAATCTCCACAAGTATGTATAGGCCTATTTGAATTTTTCTCGAGAAACAGTTCTCTAATATGCATTTAATCAAAACTTATAAAGACAAAATTATACCTTTTCGCCGCCTTTCCTCTATTAAATGATAATATACAATTACAAACCATTTTAAATAGAAACAGCTACGTCAGTTGTATTTTCTGCCAGACTTAGTTTTACAGTAAAATATTACAAGAAAACTTTGGTTATATAGGCCTAATAGTATATATATGAATTCGGAAAAGAGGCATAAGAAAAGTTGTCATAGCATAGTAACCTTAAACGTCTTTTAAGTCAGTGCAATGTGTATTCAAACATTCACGAGACTCAGGAAAGCTAGCACGAACTTCCTCTGCAACTGGTTTCCCACCGCCAAGCAACACTGCGAAGCGAAGGCGGGATTTCACAGAAATTTAAACTGCTTCTTCAGTAATGACAATTCCCCAACTCCCACCCTAGCTCAAATTAATTTATATCTTCTCTTGTATTATTTCTCCGTGATTACATCCTAAAACTTCCATTAAAGAATATTTGTCAGCAGGTTTAAAAACCAGTTGAAAGAGGAATTATCATTCATTAAATCTTTAGCATATATACAGACTAGGCCTATAACAAAGTATACACACCTAGGCTACCACGTAAAAATATATAAAGCAAAATAAGTAAATGTTCATTACCTGGTTTTTTCCTGGACGCCAGCAGTGCAGTCTTCTCTGTTGGTCGTTGCAAAACTGTCTTCTCGTCACAATATAAGTTTCCCAAAACTGCTCGCTCTTGGACAGATTTCGAGCAAAAACCCGAGACGATGGTCCATATGCGTCTGTGTAAGTAGAGGCTTGAGCGCAGGTTTCCTACATGGAAAAATTGCTTCTCGAAACTGACGTCTTACAATGTCAACTGATGTTTGTATTCTTGTTTCTCGTTTCACTGAAAAATGATGACGAAAACTGGGTGTTCGGTTATAAAGTTAATCAAACACTTCGTCTTCTTCTGCGGTTGTGCCGCGGGGTCTCCCAGATCGGATGGCTATTCAATCCTTCTCTTCGTTTGTATCGTTTTAGCTATCTATACACAGTGTCTTGTTGATATTAAGACTATTAGCTATGCCTTTTTTGAAAATCTGTCGAGATGGAGCTCAACTATAGCTCTCCTTGTTGTGTGGGTGACGTTTCCGGTCGCTGTCGGGTTGCTCCAACCATGTTTGGCAAATGACCACAGTTGACGTCTTGTTAGACCACGCCCACAACTGCATCTCCGATACGTTCATTACATTAAATAAACTACTATGATGGCTTAAAGTAAAATTCGTTAAGTATTTACGTCTTTTCATATTTACCATAATTAAGATTAAGGTGTTAATGTTTTTCTAATGATCTAGCTGATATTTTGATACAAAAAATATAGCTTTTTACTATAAAACCATGTTAAGTGAACTGTATCTTTTTTTGAGCGAAGTTTCAAAATGTTTCGCCGTTGCAATTTAGTGTCATTAGAAATGTGAAGAAGGTAAGAGTTGCCAGTTAGTCCCTTTTTGAACGAAAATCACTGAAATCAGGTCACTCGAGTTTTGCTGCATACTGTACTAAACCACCATCAAGGATGAGAGAGAGAGAGAGAGAGAGAGAGAGAGAGAGAGAGAGAGAGAGAGAGAGAGAGAGAGAGACCGTCCGGCTCCTCTATAAATATCGCAGAATTCATCCACCACCCATAAAAATGGCGTAAATAAACTAGTTTTTGTCTCCGCTCTGACTCACCCACTAGTTAGATGGACTTGCATACGAATCGGCGAATCGGTATGGTGACCTTTTCTTGTGGTTCCAAATCCCCGTTTCACCTACCATACCGGTTGATGTTGGAGAGAGAGAGAGAGAGAGAGAGAGAGAGCGAGCTGGCTATTCTAGAATAACAGATCAAAATGACATAAAATAATTGTAGAAAGAACCAAGGGAAAGATGCTTCGAGTGTTTCAAACAACTACCTAGGCCTAGGCTAAGCGGCCTAGCCCTCAAAAGATATTTCCTTGCTAATCTTAAAAAAAAATGAATAAAGATTACTTGAGCAAATACCGCCAATAGAGTACCTCTCCATCCTACTGACATAACTTTTACCGAGACTGATTTTTTATTTTCTAACATTTTTTTGTTACAATGCTTCAGTCATTCAGAGGTGAACATAGGCCTAAAAAGATGACGACGAAGATTGAGTTTGCATGGAAGTTTAGACATTGTATTCAATTGAAAGTTAATTTGGTTGTCACTTTAACTCATATAATTATTAATCTATGCTGTTTACAAGAGAGAGAGAGAGAGAGAGAGAAGAGAGAGAGAGAGAGAGTGGGTGGGGGGTGGCGGGGTGGCAATTAACCATTTTCACAACGAATTCATAATGACACAATCTAACTGATCTGAGAAAGCTACATATAGGCCTAGCAGCGAGGTGAGACTATAACATCCATCAGAAAACCGAGCAGTCTTCAGAAACTTCTCAAATGGACGTGATTCTGATGATAAACGAAGACAGCTGCAGGTTCCCGTGCCGAGCATTTTAAACAATAAAGATTACGTTTTGATCTGCCATTGTTTAGTAGTACCAGTTAGGACCAGTGGTTTCGGATGCGCATGTTGTGTAGTAGAAATCTTTAAACGGATAGAAACCGGATTTGGTTCCTTTTGGAACGAGTTTTCATTTTTGAAAACCATCTATACGTATCTTTCTTTCTCGTCAGTGGGGATTTTATATATAAGTCTTTGATAATGGATGTTAAAATTAATGTTCTTTTTAGACCTATACGCGAGAATGCTTATATTCCCACCTAAGCTTATAGTATGTGAAAAGTATATTTCTCCGAATTCTTGCGAAAGCTTCAATCTGGTTAACACCACTGAATTTATTACGTAAGCCCTACTGAATGTTATCATTGCTGCTGTTGTTGTTGGTATCATTACTGGTGTTGTTTTTGACGTCAGTTAATGTGATATTATATCAGATTAGTCACTTGATCTTCGGTACAACCCGCACGTTTGCGAATGTCCAACTCTTGCCATTTCGTACACCGGCGGCAACTGTGGACAGTTGGTGTCAGTACATTTGACCACTCTCTCTCTCTCTCTCTCTCTCTCCATTCAAAGGGTATTATGGTAACCTCTTTGACCACGAGAAGACAGCCCAACGAAACCTCTTTTAGTATACGCAGGCTTAAACTCCGTCTATGCCATGTGTTCGTATGTGTATGCGTGCTAAAGTAACGTTTGCTTCTCACACAGAACCTAAACACACACACACACACACACACACACGCACACACACACACACTAAGAATATAAGTAAAACCTTAAAACCTCATTATTTATAAATATTCTTCCACTGGGTCGACTAACTGAAATCTATCTCCTCTAGTGGTCTTGAATTCATTGTATGACCTTCTAGTCTTGCCGGTCGAGGGAGGCAATATATCCTCTGTTTTTGCTCACACACTAACAGTTAATTACCGTATTTTACCTTGCAAGCAAGTGTGAATACTACGAGACAAAATTCTCCTCAGTCCACACACACACACGCACAGAGTCAGAGAGAGAGAGAGAGAGAGAGAGAGAGACCTATGCAACGAAAGCTGTAAGATTTCCACAATAACTATTTTCAGCTAAATTTTCTTTCCCGTTAGTTTATATTTTAAAATGAACTACTCAGTTGTTTATTCTTTATTCTTATATATATTCATATCTTGAAAAATACTATCCTTACATGCCAATAACAACGTTGATAAAATATGTATTTTTGAATATCCATTATTTCTAGCATTTTTCTGTTTTTTGCAGAACAAAGAAAACGGCAAAAGTCGACTTCAGTTTTGATCAGAACAAATGAAAACGTCCTTGCGTAATCCAGTGTTATGTGCGAGTATATTTTTAGCGCCCCTTCCCTCTCCCCCCTCCCCAACTTAAAATAGAGGGGCGTCTCTGACGAGGTACTTTAGATAGATATACAAAGCAAACTCTCCATTTTTCTTCTTCTAATCAGAATCTACTGGGAGTTGACACTGCAACACACGACATGATGTTAATATATTATCAACCGCCCTTGGGATTTTATGAGTTGTGGGGATGTCAAGAACCTCTAAATATTTTAAACTTGAGCTGAAAAAGGAATTAAGTCAAGGTATAATGCTAAGAAGAAAAATAAGCTAACTTGCGACGAGCAGAACAATTTATTGGCCTAGCTTTCGCTAAATTATGAGTCTAAGGGGTAGAATCAGTGTCAGAGTCACATTGTTTTTTATTTTTTTTTTATTTACTGACTTATTTTACAAGGAGGAATCATTTTTAGTCTCTAATAAAGGTAATTCTAATCTCCTTGAGCCCATAACTTGAGTAATTGGCAAGCGGAGTTCATGAGTTTAGTCAGTAGCTATTTCAAATTCCTCTGAAGCACACATATCACTTGAGTTCATTGGCACAGCCATTAAGATTCTGACAGCAGTTGGCCATGAGGTATAAGTATATGCATTGGGCAGTTACCATGACACTTTGTCTCTAAGGCAACACCGATGCAGCCACGCCCATATCTTCGGTACCAGACCTTGAAGGGTATGCAAGGGTATATTAGAAATGACTCGCTAAATAAAAAAAAATAAATTCATCAGTTGCATAAGTCTAAAATCATATCGATGTCCTCGTGTTAGTTTATATATACATCGTTTACTGTTATCTACTGGCTCACACGATAAAAAAAATTAGAGATCTTAAGATATAAGGGATTAAGAATCTATTTAAGTTTGCAATAAACGAATTCGAGATAAAATTGTATTTAAAATCATTTAGTTTCTTTAGGATATCGTTTTGACTTTCACAGGCTAAATGTAAGTCTCATTTTATGGAGACTCAAGATTTGTAGGTATGATGGCCAATTCTAGTAACATGTCCTTGAGACGCGCTTTGGAGTTAACAAAAAATGACTTTAAAGGATGTGTATAAAAAGAAAATGGCCAATTCCTGCTAAAATTCCTCTGGGACACCGTTTCGAATCACATATATATAGCGAACTGAACAAAAACCTCAGATCTGGAAAACGGAGATGCTATGTCACATAGCAACAGCGGACGCTTTTTAGCAAGTACACAACCCTTGAGTGCTGCCGGCAGCCGGCGTAGCAGAGTAGTACGCCCTAATAATCCTCCTCCTCCTGTGTCCTCCGCCCCCAGCAAAGTTCCCTTGCCAGACGCCACGATGTCTGACCATGTGTTTGTTCGTCCCACAGCCGTTCCCTAGCTGATGGCCAGGCACGAATTTAAGCCGGGCTTCTCTCTTTCTCTCTCTCTCTCTTTCTGAATATGGCCGCCTCCACATATTATTCTAAAGGCATCCTTTAATACCATAAGCGTAATGCCTTAAAAAAAAAAAAAAAAAATGAGAATGTCAGGGGCACCAGGAACTGACGGATGGCGCTGTTCTCCCGGAAGTACCTTAAAAAAAGGAGACTAACTGTTATACTTCGATCTAGGTCTATATAGTATACACATCATTACTGTAGACCTATAAACACGTTAAGCTATGCCTACATACGTAAATAACCAATGTCTATATGCGTCATTAATCTAGGTCTATATACACGGCATTACTCTAGTATAGGTCTATATACACGTCCTTAATCTAGGCCTATATACACGGCATTACTCTACGAGTATATACAAGTTATTAATCTACGCTTACACACGTCATTAATATAGGCCTATGAGTATATATACACGTTATTAATCAAGGCTTATACAAAACGTCATTAATCATCAGTATAGCGACTTATTGCGTATTTCATATATTATTCTATAAACAACTGCTTTTTTCATAGCATTTTCTTTAAATAAAACACAGGCAAATAAACAGTTTATCCACAATCGCTTAAACAAGAGATGAACTGAAGAGGCCTCATCTCATCCATTAAGAAGTTTCTAGAGAAAAAAGGTACCAAAGATATTATCCGTATAACGAGCAGAGCGGAACACGACCTTTCGACAGAGCTGAGGTGCTTCCCAGAAGGAAGTATGAGTTTGCAACTTTTTATTTATTCTTTTTTTAAGGAAATCCCCCGCCCCCAACATCCCCCCCCCCCTCCCGCTCTCTCTCTCTCTCTCTCTCTCAATCTAAGGAAGATCAAAGAAAGAAAGAACTTGCCATGTAGCTGATTTTTTTGGATAGATAATGAAAAATTAAAGAACGGAAATAAATAATTTTACTAAGGTAAACTGGTAATATCATAACATTCATAAAAACAATTAAGCAACAAATATTATTATAGCACAAAACACACACATAGGCCCATGTGTGTGTTTGTGTGTTCGCGCTCTCTCTCCCTCTCACTCTTTAATCGACGGAAGAACATATAGGCCTAATAAAACCAATTGAATCCTGAATAAAAACCAACAGGACCCTTGGCGATCTTGACACATTTCCTTAAGCGATGACAAGTGACATATTATTTAATTTTATTGACACAACCTCAGTGCCCCAGCGCAGTTTGACGAAATGCCAATAAAGAACCATGCAAGAATACCACCCCTGTTGCTGAGAAATCGGTTCCCATGTCAACAGATGCCGAAATGGGCGTGGGACTAAATGCATCGAATCAGCTGCTGCTGGCTGAGGACCAGCGCTTGTGGAGAGGGAACAACGAGAGGGCGTGGGTGGGTGTCTCTGTCTGCAGTGTCCGTTGGGAAGGGAAGGAAATGGGGGAGGGGGCCTGGTGGAGGGGGTAGCCCTGGGGAAGGAGGGGGAAGAGGGTGCTGCATTAGATGGCAACAGATTTTTCTTTCTCTCCAGAAATAAGCCTCAAGAACTGAATGTTATTGATATAACTTTGACGACAGACAAAATGCCTTTTTCCCCAATATTAACATTAAGTTAAGACAAGTGACCTCTTTTAACATTAAGTAAAGACAAGTGTCCTTTTTTAACATTAAGTAAAGACAAGTGTCTTATTTTTAACATTAAGTAAAGACAAGTGTCTTATTTTTAACATTAAGTAAAGACAAGTGTCTTATTTTTAACATTAAGTAAAGACAAGTGTCTTTTTTTTAACATTAAGTAAAGACAAGTGTCTTATTTTTAACATTAAGTAAAGACAAGTGCTTTTTTAATATAGTGAAGACACAACGTACAGACGCCTTGTATGAAGCCTCATGAAGCCTATTATGAACAATGAATTAAAGATATTTAAAAAACCTACAAAACAAAATAGAAATAGATTTAGACATCTTACGGAAACATACAAACAAAATAAAATATATTATAATTAAATATCTTAAATGAAACGTGCAAACAAAATGAAATTTAATGAAATATCTTGGAGGACTATACAAAAAAAAATCTAGGTATTATAATTATATTGCTGTTGAGGGCAAAATCAAAGTGGAACTTATTATTATTATTATTTTGTTTTATTTCAAGTGCAGGCACTTGCTTGGTTGATAATGACCTGTATAGTGTTGTAGCTACACATTTAATTCACCTCAGCTACTACGCTAGTCTCAACCAGAAAAAAAGATAGCCTACGTATAACCTTATCAATTCTCTGAGGCATTTCTGGGTATGCCCTGCCCTTGACATCGTATATAATCTCGTGGTCATGGGACGAAATGACCCCCTGGATTTAATTGATCTTATCACTTGAGAGTCTTTCGTGCAAGATATGCTTTTATCTATTAGAAATTATCTTTCGATTTGATGATTATGCAGGAAACTGCGTAGCTTCGAAAAGCAAGTATAGCCTGATACAATGTTTCTCAAAATCCACATTGGTTGTTTTTTTAACATTCCTGGTGGAAGAGATAAACATATAAATATGAAAATAAACGAATAAAAGTCATTACGAGTTTTATGGATACTATTATTGGCATTATCTGCCGGCATTGTTGGAATATTCCACCAATCTTTGTACTATATTTGGGAAAAGAGTTACCGAACTTATGCTTCTAATGAGAAAACGTTTTTTTCGCTTTACTTCTTCATTTATCATTTATTATTATCATTATCTCTGTTTACTTTAATCGTAAACAGACAGCCATATAAATGCACACACACACACACACACACACACACACACACCCAAACCCTAACGATTTACGCGAACCACAAGGTTATAGGCCTACTTATAGCATAACCGCAGCGTGACCTCTGCACATTTAAGTGAAAGAGGCACAATGACATTCTTATATATCTTATTCTTTATAAGAAAGAATAAGATAAAAGGCAACTATTATATATTAAGAAAATAATAAGATGGATCGTTGGATGTTGGTATGGAGGGAGAGAGAAGGCACGCAATAGATCTTCATTAGTATTTAGGAGTTGGTACTACGGAGGATGGCGGTAGGATGAGAGAAGAGTGAAACCAGAAATGTAGCAGGATGTGTGCAAAAGCTTAGTAGGATGTGCGCGAAAAGGTTAGGGGGATATGTACAAAAGCTTAGGAGGATGTGTGCATAAGCTTAGTAGGATGTGTGCAAAAAAGCTTAGGAGGATGCGCGCAAAAGGTTAGCGGAATGTGTGCAAAAAAGCTTAGAAGGAAATGTGCAAAAGCTTAGGAGGATGTGCGCAAAAAGCTTAAGAGAATGTGTGCAAAAGCTTAGTAGGATGTGCAAAAAAAGCTTAGGGGGAAATGCGTAAAAAAGCTAAGTAGGATGTGCTAAAAAAGCTTAGAGGGATGTGTGCAAAATCTTACAGGAATGTGCGCAAAAGCTTAGGAGGATGTGTGCAAAAGCTTAAAAGGATGCGCGCAAAAGCTTAAGAGACTGTGCGCAAAAAGCTTAGGAGGATGTGCGCAAAAACTTAGGCCGATGTGTGCAAAATCTTATAGAAATGTGCGCAAAAGCTTAGGTGGATGTGAGCAAAAGCTTTAAGAAATTCGCGCAAAAGCTTATGTGAGGATTAGACTCCAAAGCTTAGGAGTGGAGCAAAAGCTTGGTATTATGCGAGGGAAAGCTTATACGAATTTGAGTGCAAAAGCTTTGGAACGTCACCGGAAGCAGAGTTTGAAATGTATGAAGGAATAAACAAACAACTGAGTAGAGGTAAACAACAGGGAAGTTCCACATTTAAAAAAAAAAAAAGACAAAACACGTGCCTCTCTTTTTCCTTACAAGAAAGGCGCGACAGACGACGCCCCAGCGGTGCACGAGACCGTGTATACAAAACCTGTTAAACGTACACACTCACAAGGGGATTAAACGCAACATGAACGAAACGGCTTAAGCGAATGACGTCTTAGACATCCAAATCAAACTAGAAAAGGAGTCCTCTCTCTCTCACGTTTTTTTCTTCTTTTTTTCTTTTTATTTTAACGCCATTTGCGCTCCTAAGCGTGGACCTGTTATACGCCCATCACCCCAACATTTTTTTCTCTGTTTAGGAACCAGAAATATCTGACTATGACCGGCCTTTGTCCTGAAAAAATAAAATAATAAATAAATAAAAATAAAAAGCTGAAATGAATGGCTGAATATCCAATGTGTTGGCGTTAGTGCCTAATTGACGTCACCCTCCAGACAGTTTTATGTCAAACCTGTTGGCGCCATGTGGACGCTAAGGTCGAATTTGGGAGGGTTTCGCTAGACTCTGGGTGTCATAATGACATTATAGCTTAGTATAATATATACTGCGTCTTTCCCCGAGCAGGTGGAGTTGACTTCACTCTACCAGTTTTGTGGGATTCCTTTTTTTTTTATTTTTTTGAATTATGTATGATTTTGGAGTTATCGCACCACATGATTTAATGCAGAAGATGATGGATGGATGTGGCGTCATGTTTGTGTGTTTCAAGGACCACTCGTGTTTTAATTCGCCTTTCTCCTTCCTTCCTATTTATGTGAATGAATTATATGAATTTCTATCTAAATCGCCAAATATATTCATCATCTCAATCACAAGTATCACGTAGTCTAAAAGATTCGAGAAACTACTAGTATTCGACTATGAAAAAAAATTAGGCCTATAACTATAACAGTCCACAAGCCACCGAAAGTATTCTCGAGTGACGTCAATATTTCCTTCAAAAATGTTTTTGTATCAACAAGTTTCGTTTACGTTTATGACCATTTTAAGATCGTCAAGGTCTTCCAGTGCATTCTTAAAGTGTTCGACGATACT